>NW_006775143.1:4103910-4108516 GCF_000442215.2 Lipotes vexillifer | reverse complement strand
AAAGAGTTTATGTGGGCCATGGCAGCAGCTCTTCTCTGAGCAAATGACTGATCACCTTGACTGAGCGCTTGCCGAATTCACGGCACTTTCCTGACAGGAAACAAAAGCTGTCTGTTGTTGACTTATTGTCAGTCTTAACTGCAGTGGAGTCAAGCCTGGTCAGGTGGTTTTCCAAATACCCAGAAGGCATTAGATTCCGGATGGTCAGTTTTACACACTTTAGATCCTACTGTTCACACCATTTGTCAAGGTGCCCTGAACCTTGTCCCCAAATCCTGACTCTGCTGGGGTGACACGCAGCCAGATACTGCTAGTACCATCGGTTTTCTGCCAGTGCGGGGAACTTTCCTTTGGTCGGGGACTTCGAGAACATTGCCTGGAATCTTAGTTCACAGGTCTGTGATGAGGGAGCCTGATCTTCTGGGATGGAAGAGCCTTTGGAGAGATTCAAACTCAGCCCCTTGATTTTTCTGATGGGGAATCTGAGTTCCAGGGAGGGGAAAGGACTAGCTCAGGTCATACAGTGAGTTAGTGATCGGGCCTAAACCCATCCCTTCTGATGCCCGTGTGTGGCTTTGTCTACCACACCACATTGCGTCCCTGCCTTCTATCTGGAAGATACTCCACTCAAAACTCTCTTTTTAGCCCAGAGTTGTATCTTCCCAGGAAACAGAAGGAGAAGTGTACTATTTAATTCCCTTTGTGGTTTCAGTCTTGGCCTAAAGTGTTCTTTTTTCCCCAAGTATCTGGAAGGATGAAGTGCTATATGGTGGAGAGTTGCTTTCTTCCTGAAGGCCAGGAGGGATGGTTCAGTCTGAACTACTGTATAAGAAGATGGATAACACATTCTCAAGAGGAAAGGTGTTTGTATCCACATACTGGAATTTATCCACCTTGACTGATATGGTGGCGTTGACCTGGAGGTGCTCCAGCAAGAACTGAGAGAGGTTCTGGTATATGTTTTTGGTTTGCACTCCAGACTCACACACTGTCACCAGTGTCTGTTTTTTGACATCTCTGTTGATGAGAAGCTCCAGCTTCAGGTCGACAGAATGTTCTGGGCATTTTACAAGAAATTGCAGTTGGCAAATGATGAAATACCAGCCTGGGAACTGGATCACCAGATTCCCATCCTGATATCTGACTCCATGGGTAATGCCATCTTTGTTCCAAGACAACTTGGTTTTGTTTATATGCTTTGACACTGGAAAGAGAAGGACAAAAGAACCTCAGAATTATTAGGCAAATTTCAGATGCAGATTGGAAAATTTGAAGTCTTTATTCCAGGTTCCCCATTCAAGTCCTGTGTTTTCTATAATATTGACTGCTGGTTCAACCACCTGGAATATCTTCCATGTTACTCCTAGACATTACTGAGTATTCAAGGTAAAGGTACAAAACCACCCCCTGCCTTTTCTCTAATGCATAAAGCTGGAGGGTCAGAACACACACAGTATTAGACCTTTACCTCCTACGGAACTGTTTCCCATTTAATCATTGTATCATTCTGTTATTATTATAATTATTATTTTTCCCTTTTCAGACTATAAGCTCCTGGACTGTATTCCCCATAAGTTCTGGACTATCATGGACATTTAATCAACTGATCAAGGAATCTTTGATCAATGGGGGACTGCTATTTGGTAGGCATTGCACAAAGTATCAGAGAAAAAAACATTCCGTTTTGTTCAATTAGTAAACAGTTTAGGCATCAAGAGGTCCAGGAGAATCTCAATTTGTTAACTTTCACATTAAGATACGTCCCTTAACATTGTCTGAATTTTTAAATGTCTTCCTCTCTTTAAAAGGCCAGACAGACATAATTTTGTAGACCCCTCAAGTGCACATTAAGGGCCTCTTCCCAGCTGGGTTTTATAGAAAAGCAAAGAATTAGCAGACCCTCTAAGCTGACAAGTTGGCATCGGAAGCCAAGTCTCTGAGTCTTTACAAGTGAAAATCAGCACTGATTTGTCAGGGTGTCTTTCAGAATTGGGAAGCTGGCATGTTCATTTTAATTGCTTCCCTTTAAACCTTGTTGCAGTTCAGCTGAAGAATGAGAACTGAGCTGACTGCAGAATTGAATTTTTTAAATGAGCAGAATGGCTATTTCAGAAAAACATGGCCATCTCCTCTGTACCTCATCTCTCCCAGTGTAAGTGCCTCTTATTATTTCATCTATAAGGGGCCTCTCTCCCGAAGCATGCTGCAATATGCAAATAGACCCTGTGCCAACATGGTCATTAAGCTGTCAATCTGGGCACAGGGCAATTTTGTGGCTCCCTTATGAATAACTTGATAGAGGCAGAGATTAAGAGCCTGCTTCCCGTGCCTGAGGAAAAGTACTGCACACTTGGCCTGCAGCCCATAGATGGGTGAGTAAAGAGGGGTGGTGCGGTGAGGCGCAAATGCCCTCACAGGCCAGGGACGCAAACTTGAGAGAGTGAATGAGGCTGAGGAAGTGGGAACCTTGTAGCTTTCGAGAGTAATGCTCTCCCTTCGCCCCCTAAGGCATTTAAATTCAAATTATAAAAAATATCATTGCAGGCTAAACAAAATCCACATGCAGGTCACATTTGGCCGTGGGCTTCTGCTTGTGACCTCTGGCTTAGAAATTTCAGAAAGGCCACAGGAAGTGGCCCTCATGTGGTAGGGTTCCTGGATTCGGTTACTGACCTTGGAGGTAGGCCCATGACTTCTTGAATGCAGCCCTTTCCAGGATACATGAGATGTCCTCTGAACAATTCCCTAAAAATAAGGAGATCCCATGTTAAATGCCTCTCTCTGCTCCGGGAACTGGAGCCACTAGATCTTTCTCCGTGACCCTTTGATGGAGACGATTACTATTCTGTTTCCATTTGGGGGACAAAAGGAAACCTGTTTATTTCTCATTTTGCTGTCAAGTACCTTAGAAGGTTTCTTAAAACGTGATTGCTCCCACTTGGGCTTTTACAAAAGATTGTGGAAGTTGGGGGTTGGAAACAGGTAGGGCCTGAGTTCCTCTATGTACCAGCTGCATTCTTGTTGCTTTATATACGCCACCTCACTTGATCTTTGCAACAACTCCATGAGAGAGGTATTATTACGTCCCTTTGAGAGATGGAAAAAAGCGTGTGGACCAGACAGATTAAGTACATTGCCCTACGTCAGTCACTCAGCCAGGCAGTGGTAGTCAGAACACTAAGGCTGGGAGTAATTATTGCCACCCTTCCTTTAAGAGTGCACTAGTTGAAATATACATATTTCAGCTAATCTAATTCTCAGAGTAACTCTGTAAGGCTAATCCTAGACAATGTGGAGACCTGGTCACTGCTACAAGGTCATGCAAGTTGGTGGAAACCCTTAGATCCACCCCCATGTCTATATGATTCCAGAGAATCAGGTTTCTTCCTCAGGGCTATGTTGCTAGACAAAGGAGATAAACACATCTTGGTGCTCAATTTTAAGAGGATATAGGATCAAAGAGATCTAAGCAGGGAGCCTGCTATTTGGAGCTTCCTTGGCAGGGAAAAAAGACAATGTTTATGTCATTGTGGAATTTAAGAAATAAAAATATTTTAAATATATTCACTGGTGATGGCAGCTTAGCTTCTTATTATAGTAACTATTTTGTATGCAAAGAACCAAGTTATACATTTCCTTCAAAGACTCATGAATTCAACTTATTCTGGGCAAATTTCTTCTTCTCTTTGGGTCTTGGTTTCCCTAATCTGTAAAGCGGGGAGATCTAAGACCTGACACTGACATCTTTTTGACGGTGTCACCAGAGATGATCACTCATTCCATCCATCAGAGACTAGGCAGCCATTCAGTCGAAGTGGCCACGTCCTAGTAGGCTTGTTCACTGGATCTTCTAGTAGTATATGTTGGGCTCACCATCCTCCCCATTGCCTTCTCTGTCCAGGCCTGAGAAGATCCCTCCTGGCCTTCCTTAAAGTGGGGTGGGGTCCTTGGAGTGGTGGAAAGCTAAGTGAAGAGTCCCCTCTGCTGTCTGAACAAGCTCACTGCTAGAGGCACTCCCAGCAGAAGCAGGGGACAGTTTTCTTCCCTCAAGGCATGAAGAGCTTCTGGTCCGAAGGTCTCTCAGCTGAGGAGGGCTGGTAGGCCAGCGGCCATTCTTCTGACCCCATCTCTCACGCATCCTCCAACTAGCATTCTTGTCCTGCCTGCAACCCATGCTCTCGGGGTGTGTCCAGCCACATTCACAACAACGAGGCAAGGAGAGCTGCTCATTCTTTCTTTTTTTTGGCCGTGAGGTGTGGCTTTCGGAATCTCAGTTCCCTGACCAGGGATTGAACCTGGGTCATGGCAGTGAAAGCCCGGAATCCTAACCACTGGGCCACCAGGGAACTCCCGAGGGCTGTTCATCCTTAAATGTGCTCTGACTACTGGTAGGGAGTCCCCCTGGCCCAGCCTTCTCTTTTTGGTATGTGGAACATCAAGTCAAAAGGAATCGCAGAGAGGCACGTCTGGCTGCATCTCTTCTCTGCTTGGAACCCCTTTCTGACTCTGCTGTGACTGTGGGATCAGGGCCGAGCTCCTCCTCATGGCATTCACGTTCCCTTGTGTTCTAATCCCCGTGGAGTTCTGCGGTCTCATCCCTCCCTCA
>NW_006775143.1:4100629-4103900 GCF_000442215.2 Lipotes vexillifer | reverse complement strand
CTTTCCCTGTACTCTCTTGTACTTGTTCCAGTAGTCGTACTTGTAGTGCTAGTAATAATGATAATAATAAGAGCTAATACATATTGACTGAGGGCTGTTTTCCTGGCACTCTGCCAAGCACGTTACATGCATTATTTTACTTAATTCTCACAATCGTCCCACGAGAAAGGTACTCTAATGACTTCTCTTCTTGTACATAAGGAAACGGAGGCTTTAAAAAGTTCACATTCGCACAGCTAGTCAGTGGTGGAGTGGAGAGTCAAACCCAGGCTATCTGACTCTAATGCCTGAGTGGATTTTTGACCATTTTACTGAAGGTTGGGGCCTTGGGGTGCCCCCAGATACACCATGTTGGTTTTCCATTCCACTCGGAATTCCCCTCTTCACTGATAAGCTATTCCTTGTGTAAAGCACAGCCTCTGGGAACCCTTCTTTGACCCCTCCGTCTGTTTGGTATTTACCTCCTCTGTTAGATGGTGAATCCTCAGGGCAGAGACTACTGTTTAACTATCCCCACTGCCAGCTCAGAAGATGCTCTGCAGATGTTGAATTGGATCATCTGATCTGTCTCTCTTACTCCCCTCTGTGGGTGTCAGCTAAGTTCTCAAGGCTTGAGTGGGGTGAATGCAGAGTCTAGGCTTGCTTTCCCTTCCGGGCTGGAATAGCACTGGCCTCAGTCTACCATTGGTTCTGTGGGTTAGGTTAGATTAAACAGGAGGTTAAAATTCAAGCCCTTGGCTGAAGCCAGCACATCACACCAGGAACAGGCTCTACTCCTTGGCTGAAGACCCCCTCACACCATGTCACTTGTGGTGGCATCTATCAGGTGAGCTTCTGTAAATGGGTGGCTGTAGCAGTACAAGCCTGGGCTTGACTCTCACACATGCGTGTTCTTATTTTTTTTATTTCCCCTTTGGTCTTTGCATATTTGCTGGGTTGACCTCAGTTGTAATTCTGAGAAACCCAAGGATGGAAAAAAACAAACAAAACACCTTATTTTGAAGCATTTGCATTTCCTGAAGTCAAATGCCATGGCGTATCTTAGTTTTTCTTAAAGAATCTTTGAGATGTTTCAAGAGAAAGGGAAAACAGAGGCAACTCCCTTGAAGAATGACATCGCTAGAGCTGGCTAAATGAAGGGGCTGGGAAACCAGGACACCGGAGGAGCTATTGGTGGAATGGGGCCGCTGAACTTGGAGAGGAGCCCAGAGGAGGGCACACTGGTGGCCTTTAGCAGCTGCCAAGGCTGTTAGGAGGGCCAGAGCTGAGGGGGGCCGGCTCTCGGGCCCAAACACGAAGTCTCCATGAAAGTTTAAGGAGGTGATGCACTCAGCTAATGGTTAACACCACTCCTGTTCCCATTTCTCAGATGAGGCAGTGGGAAGACTTTCATTAAGGACACAAAACTCACACTGTAAGTCACAGTGCTGGCAGCTCAAATATTTGACCAGTTAGTGCTGTTCAAAGTTGTGTTGGACTGATGTGAGGGTCGTGAGGCTCTTGTCAAGACCTAGATGAATGTTTCATGGGTCATTAGTCATGTGGCTTGAGTCTTCTCATCACCCTGTGAATCCATGCTCTGACTTTCTTTTTTGGTTATGAGACAGGAATCCCACAGTATTCCTGGAATTTTGAATTTGGGGAACACTGGGAGCAAAACACACCCGTTTCATTCATTTCCCAAGCAGATTTGCTGTCTCGAGGGGTTTAGTTTGAAGAATTAAACACTAGGGTGGGGAGATGAGAACAATCTGCAAGTCATGGCAGAGTAGATGGCCTGGGAGTTAGAATCTAGAAATTGTCCCTCTCTGGGCTGTCATGTCCCTAGCTAGATGAAGAGCAGTATGAATCTGATGGTCTAGAAGGGCCCTTCTAGCTGATTCTAGCAGGCTGTGTAGACCCAGCTATACACCACCAGGCTTGCTGTAGGGACCGAAAGTAGTCCCAGCTCCAACTGTCTGTCTTTTGAGGCATGTTGCTCTACCCCAGCTAGGAATCTGTCTTCACGTATTAAGATTTCCAGACAGCTGTATCAGTAGAACAGAGCATTTTAGGTCTGGGGACAATCGAAGTTCTGTTAACTGTTTCCATGGTTCATAGAAATGGAAGTTCCCTGAGAACTCATCTGGTCCAGGCTTGGTAACTACGTAACACGTGTGTTCCCCAATGTTACCCCCCCCCCCAGCAGACTTGTCCTAGGTCACCCCATGAGTCAGTGACAGAAGCAGGGCCAAAACCCAGGACTCCGTGCTCCTGTGGGGCATTCCATCTTTTGGACAACTCATGCACTCTGTGAATAATTCTGAGGACCAAGGCCTTCAGATGGGCAAGATTTGTAAGCGTTCTCCCAAGCTTTGGCCTCCTCTGGTGGGATCATGGAACTTTCTTGGGCTTTGTTTGGAAGCCTGGGGAGAAATATGTGCCAATGAAACTGTCCTGGACAGGCACACATAAGACAGAGATAGGGAGAGAGATGTTGCTTCACGTGGTTGAAAGGGTCATGTTCTAGAGGTCAGAATAATGGTAACCTGAAGATGGGAACCCACCTTTAGATCTCAAAACATTAGACCCAAGAGGACCATTAGATGCCAAGTTAACCAAGACCCTAGATTTATGAGTGGGGAGACTGAACCCAGAGGGACTGTAGGTCTGGCTCAAGACCCCACCGTAGGTTAGTGGCAGAGCTGGGTTCACAGCACAGGGTTCCTGACTCCTAGTCCAGGGCTCAGTCCCATTTTTTAGTCTTTCCCTGTAGCAGGAAGGGTTAAATGTAGGAAGAAGTGGGTTTGTGGCCACCATACACGCTGGACTGAAAACTGATGAGACAGCTGGTGGTGCTGGGAAAACAAGCACAAATGAGCCTTCTGGGCTCCCTCTTCCTGGGAGAATGGCAGCAGGTGACTTCAGGCGGGTGTGCTGAACACTGCCAAGTTGTAAGTCAGGGGCAATCAGACCTCCATTAAGATACAGCAATGCCCAAGGGGGCAAAACAAACCACACTTATCATTCCAGCCAGAAAGTATGTGGTCTGAGTGCCAGGCACCTTCCAGGTTGATATCAGGGCAAAACAAACACAGTGCATCTCAAAGAGAGCACCTGGGTTCTGGTCAAGGCTTTTAACTTCAGACCTGTCACTTTCCCTTACTGACCCTCAATGACTGCATCTGTGAAGTGGGGATGGTAACAACCCAAATGTATGGATGTTGCAAAGATGCAATGAGATTATGGATATCAAGTGGCCGGCACAGCACATGGTAGCCCTCCTTCCCTA
>NW_006775143.1:4097132-4100619 GCF_000442215.2 Lipotes vexillifer | reverse complement strand
CTTTCCCTAGTTGTTACAGTGGCACAGTTTAGCAGTGCTGCTTAGCTGATGAAGTGATCTGGCTGATGAAATGCTCATTAAACCAGAGCTCATGGCATTATCTGATGGATTGAAGTTTCTCAGTTATGTACATAAGTGTTTGAAGCCATCTGATGCTCCCAGGGAAGTGTGAATAATACTCCTCCCATCTGCTGAAAATATTTTAATCCTTCCAAGAAAGAGAGGAATCATCCTCATGACTCTGCATCTACCATGTCCTGGCTTCTTAGTTCCTCCCCTTTGGCGGAATATCTAGGAGAGTCCCAACAGTGACATCTAGGGGAGAGTCCGCTATCAGTCGAATACAGAATCAAAATGAATCCTTAATCTAAGGGTCATTTCAGCTGGCTTCAGTTGGACCGTTTTCTCGATGCCACCAGGCCAACTAAGTAACAGAGAAACTCCAGGATGCGCTATTTGTTAAACAAAGGACAACTAGGTGACCCTGGATTTACAAACAGCATTTGGGGAATAGCCATTACGGCATGCTCAGTGTTAAGCACATAGAAAGTCACCAGTAAGTACAAATTGAGATGAAGCTGAAATTCATTTGAATCCCTTGAAGGTTACTTAGGATTTTGAGTTGTTTTTTTGGTTTTTTTTTTTTTTTTTTTTTTTTTTTTTTTTTGGCCACATGGCGAGGCTTGATAAAACTATCAAGTCAGATAGTTTTATCTTACATACTGCAACAGGTCGGATTGAAAAGACCCCAAGGGAATTCCCTGGCAGTCCAGTGGTTAGGATTCTGTGCTTTCACTGCTGTGGGCCCCGGTTCAAACCCTGGTCAGGGTACTAAGATGCTGCGTGCCTCACAGTGAGGCCAAAAAAAAAAAAAAAAAAAAAAAAAGACAGGTTAAGAGTGAGCTTTAAGTGAATGGGTTTAAAGTGAATGGAGAAGCCAATAAGCTCTTTGAGGCCTGTGACTATCTAAAAAGCAGTTACCCCATAAGCAAGGGTATCCCCACTTGCTGTGGAAAAAAAAACTCCAACAACTTGTAGATTGGGCAATCTAGATCCAGATCAGTCCACCTGATAGAAGTGAGGTCTCTGCTATTTTTCAGTCTTTCTAGGGGAGGAGGCTGCTTCACGTGGTTGAAAGGGTCATGTTCTAGAGGTCAGAATAATGGTAACCTGAAGATGGGAACCCACCTTTAGATCTCAAAACATTAGACCCAAGAGGACCATTAGATCCTCTGAACCTGCCTCTTCTGCTGCCAGTGCAGCCAGGGGGCTGCAACCATCCAGATCCCAGCTGTGTGACACCAGGGCTAGCGGGCGATTGGTGAGTAGCTAGCTCCGTGGTTTAGTTTCACTGCCTTCGATGGGCAGCTTGTATTATTTCCCTGGGGGTGGGTTCACTAGTTACAATTAGAGAGCTAACTTACTTGATCTCTTTTAATGCCCACGTTTTCTTTTTAGCAGGGGAAATGGGGAGGAAGGTAGCCTGCCAAGCCATGCACAAATTACAAATTGTTAGAATGGTGAAATGGTCAAAGAATCCTAAGATATTTGATTCCTGGAATGTTACATTCAGAGCAAAATCCATGCCAGGTCAGGTCAGCTGGCTTGCCCCTCTCATGCCTGATATTTTCAAAAACAGGAAACTCCAGTCCCTGGGAGTTCAAGTCATAGGACTGGAATGTAGGTATTCCAAAGTTCAACCCAGTTCTCTGCCTTTTGTACCTGATCCCCAGCTGGAGTTTGAATTCAGGCTGAGGGTGGGGAATGCACAGAAGGGGTGCAGGACCACTTCATGTGGTCTGTCCACTGTTCCCACTTCCTCAGGGCCTCCAGGGAACCTTGGGATATTAGGGGCCACGTGACATTCACAGGAAAGACAGACTCTTCTAACTGGCAGGCTGTGGGGAGGAAGGAATCATCCCAGGTCTCATGACTCCTGGGGCTTGAATTTGGCCTCTAGATTCCCTGCTGTGGGCCCTTCATGCCCCCTACCACCTCACCTCTTGTGCAGACCCATGTGTGTGGTTGTGCTAGTGACCCTCTCTGTCTCAAAGCTCGAGAGCAGAGAGCATACTTCAGTGACAAGAAGAAAAACAGCTGCAGGAGCAGGTGCTCAGGAAGTGACAGAGAGCCTTGGAAGCATTCCTAGCCTTGGAGGGCTGGTAGGGGCACCGGAAGGAAGCACAGGTGTGTTGTACTCAGCATCTGACCATACAATCCTGGTTTGGCAAAAGGGCTCCAAGGCGGTCAGCCTGCATTCTGAGGTCTCCCCACTCCATGCTAGCTGTGCAGTCTTAGGCAAGTCAAGTCGGTAAACCTCTCTGTGCTCTAGTTTCCCTACTTATAAATAATAAGGGGCTACTGATTATCCCCCGGACTTGTGAGGCTGTACGCGTGAATCATGAAGCACTCAGCTCAGTGCGTGGCACAGAGTGAGTGACCCATCAGTGTGTATTATTTTCACTCCACCAGATCCTCACACATACCTAGTAAGGGAATAAAAGAAAAACTGATTTACAAGTTGTCTACAGAATTCCTCCAGTACAGCTAAGAACTGGTATTTTGTTGCTGGGGAGTTAGGAAGGCCTGGGGCTGAGACCAAGGTGACCAAAATTATTTTGCAGTAAAGGCAGTAGCATTTGAGTTTCTGCAGAGTTTGTGAGGGGAAGTGAAGGCGTGGTGAAAATGGGAAGAAGGAGAGCATGGAAACAGGGCTGAACCCCAGGGAGCAGTGCAGTCCCTCGAGAAGGCCCTGGTGGCTGGGACGCAGAAGCCTCACAAGCACAGAGGGGTCTGCAACTCAAGTCTGCCTCATCCGCCATGATGGAAGGCACTGCCCCACCGGCTTCTCCACGTACCCTAAATGCTACTGTCAGCTTTGCTACACACAGCTGCGGGTGCTTCTGGAACTCTGAGGACCTCAGGCATAGGGGGCTGTGTTCCGGAGTTTGGGCAAGTAAGGCACATACACGAGCATAGGTGAGAGTCAAAACGCTGTGGAGGCAGGAGACCGGAACCGGAAGTGACGAGAAGCCGTTCAAGCGTCCCTCGCCCAGCCCGCCTGGACTCCGTGTCCAGAGGACTTACGCTCGACCATATGGCAGAGAAGCGTCATATCTGCTGTCCCATTTCAGCCTCGTAGTGGCTCTGTGCAGGAGTCCTTCATGACTGCATTTGCCGGAGACGAGGAGGAGCGTGCGGAAAAAGGTTCTACTCCCATTGCCCTTCCTACCCTTAGTCCCGGCTGGGCCCCGGCATGGGCCACTGAGTCCGAGGCACGATGGAGTGTGTGTGAGGTAGCAGTCTGCCAGTGACAAGTCTCCTGGCTGGGAGTGGGAAGCTTGTGTTGAGACTCAGACATCTTTTCATTCGATGAAAAAAGGCGTGGCTTTCGGTGGTTTCCCTGCAGCTAAGTGTCATCCTGTGTTACATTACTTTAGTGTACGGACGTGGCCCTGTTTTCCAGGCTCTGGGCTGCTACTGGCTT
>NW_006775143.1:4096733-4097122 GCF_000442215.2 Lipotes vexillifer | reverse complement strand
TCCTGCTGATGGTGGGCAGTTTCCATCAGTTGGTGGCAGAGGTCTCCCTGGGAAGCGTGTGGCTTCTGCTCTTGTCCAGCCCAGTGACAAACCACATGCTGCCCCCTGGGGCTTCCTCCTTGGAGTTTCTGGGAGACGATGCCTCTCTGCCTAGAATGTCTTGCAATGGCTTTTCAAAAGGGAGTTTGCTGCTTCTGCCTGTTTAAGAGGGGTTTGTTGGGGGGTTCCCTGGTGGCGCAGTGGTCCGCCTGCCGATGCAGGGGACACGGGGTCGTGCCCCGGTCTGGGAAGATCACACGTGCCGCGGAGCGGCTGGGCCCGTGAGCCACGGCCGCTGAACCTGCGCGTCTGGAGCCTGTGCTCCGCAACGGGAGAGGCCACAACAGTGA
>NW_006775143.1:4090001-4096723 GCF_000442215.2 Lipotes vexillifer | reverse complement strand
AAAAAAAAAAAAAAAAAAAAAAAAAGAGGGGTTTCTTGGGGGAGGAGGCTGTGGATGCAGGCTTCCTCAGGGTTATTAGGAATAATCTTTTTAGACTTTTCTATTTCCATAATGAATGAAAGATTAGAGTATCATAAAGCGTCGAAGTTGGAAGGGCCCTTCCAGTTCATTCAGTACATTGTTGTTATGTTATAGACGAGACCCAAAGAGGAGGAAAGACTTGCCCAGAGAAACACAGCCTGCTGGTGTGAAGGTCAGTTCTGGAGCCCAGGCCTTGCTCCAAGGTAGTGTTCTTTCCACCTCACCCTGCTACTGTGTCTGTAGTTTGCCAAGTTAAGAGAAGTGGAAACTTGCATTAAAAGCAGGAGAAAGCAAGGGACCACGCACAGTAGGTCACTGACATTTTATGGCTGAAGCACATCATGTGGGGGCTAAAGAGGAGCCCTGGATTCTGATCTGTGCTCTGCCATCAACTCCCTAGATGACCTTGGGCAAGTCACCTTGATTCCCTGGGCCTCAGTTCATTATCTGCAAAATGGGACTATTAATCCCCATGTTGTTTGCTTACAGGATGGAGGCTAATATAAATCCAGGGGAGGTGTGGGAAGGTCTTTAATGAAAGTTTCATGGCCCTGGTGAGAATTATTAGCATTTTCTACCTGGTTGCAGAAACATTGAATTGTAAACTGCGGTTGGTTTTGGATTAGTTTGTGTTCTGATATCTACAGTGATGGCCCATATAAGAAGCAATCTGATAACTGATCTAGTCCACAGCTTCCAAAACTTTGAATTTTATGGACCAAAACAATTACTCCAAAATGTAAATTCAGTTACCAGTATACAATGGGCAGCTTATTATTTTGCCTTGTGACCATTAAAACAAACAAACAAAATAACTCTGACTAAAAGCAAACCAACTTAATTCCCATCTATATCAGCTTCACGTTGTAAAAGAAAGGACATTTTAATACCAAAAAACTGTAGAGGGCTTCCCTGGTGGCTCAATGATTAAGAATCCGCCTGCCAGTGCGGGGGACACGGGTTCAAGCCCTGGTCCGGGAAGATCCCACATGCCACGGAGCAACTAAGCCCATGCGCCACAGCTACTGAGCCTGCACTCTAGAGCCCGTGAGCCACAACTACTGAGCCCACGTGCCACAACTGCTGAAGCCCGAGTGCCTAGAGCCCATCCTCCTCAACAAGAGAAGCCACCGCAATGAGAAGCCCGCGCACCACAACGAAGAGTAGACCCCGCTCGCCGCAACTAGAGAAAGCCCACGTGCAGCAACGAAGACCCAATGCAGCCAAAAGTAAATAATAATAAATAAAAATAATAAATTTCCCTTAAAAAAAAAAACTGTGGAAGAGGAGGTGCTCTCAGAGGAAAGCATAGATGGCCATGGGAAAAGGGGGATCACTGGTTAGAACCTCTGTAGTTGGTGACCAACGATGGAAGTGCAGAAACTGAGACCCAGAATGGCCGAGGTCGTGTTGCCTGATCAAAATTGTCCTTGTTATTGGGGTCATGTTCTCCCTAATTATCCATCTCCCCCTCTTGAGAAATGAAGTTCTCGTCAAAACTTGGAAAATCTGGATGGATGTGGAACAGTGGGACTGGGGAAGGGAAAATGACATTTACTCAGTGTATTTGGTTTCTCGCAAGCTTCCGTGTTCTGATTCCAAAGCCGGTACTGTTTCCATGATGGGGGGCAGCAAACCCTGGTCTGTGGGTGAGATCCAGACCACCACCTCTTTCTGCGAATGAAGTTTTGTGGGCCCGGAGCCATGCCTGCTCATTTGCACAGAGTCTGTGGCTGCTTCTGCACCACAGCAGTGGAGTGGACTCACAACAGGGACTCTTATGGCCGGCAAAGCCTAGAATGTTTACTATCTGGCCCTTTACAGAAGTTTGCTTACCTCTGCATTATGCCATGCGCCTTTTTACCTTAATGTGACTGTCTACAGAGGCATTGTGGGAACTGAGGTCACATGCTAAGTAATTCCAGCCAAAGTTAAGCTATTGTTGACAAAGCTGTAATTATTAGTCTGCCTTGAAAGATCCAGAATGCTGCTCCTTTTAGGGGATTTCGCCCTTTACTTTCTAAGTCTCTGGGTGACAAATAGCAGGAGAAGCATGACCGCGGGTGTCCTGAAGGAAACTCCAAGTGTGATGGCTGCTGCTGTGAGAAGCTGTGTCCAGACACTTAGGTCCTCTGGCCCCAAGCATGACCTGGTGTCTCTATCCAGGTGCCTATAATGACCCACTCTTTCTCTTTTACTTTTTTTTTTCTCTGAGCTGTCTGGTTATCCAGCTGCTAGCTAGGTTCTGAGGGTTACAGGACTGAGATGGGGCTAAAGATTTAGGGTTGAAAGAACACTGGATTAGAGATGAGGACATCTGGGTTCTAGGTTTGACTTCATATGACTCTGAACAAGACCCTTCACTTGGTCTTACTTTTCCTCTTCTGTGCAATGAAAACATTCATCAGATGATCCCAAAGTTTTTCATTTTCCCTGTTAACCTAACTCTGCATATCACCACTCTGGGGCTAGTAGAGACAATGCATTAATTAGTGACTTCAGTGATAGGAAATGTGAGGGGTGGGGAGGTCTGTTTCACAAGCCCTCGGCTTCATTATGCATTTTGTCTGTTACCGGTTATTTAATGATTACTGTGTGTTGGTCACCGTGCCAGGCAATATCTGGAAGAGATCTGACAGCTTCTCCAATACCTTCATGAGGTGGGTATGATTAGTCCTATTTCACAGATGAGGAACTGAGTTTCTCAGGTGGGGTGTAGAGCCAAGATTCATACCCATATTGCCTGACTCCAGATTTTAAGCTCTTAACACAATGCTGCTTTGTGTTCCTCTCTGTGTCCGTGTGACAGCCTATGCCAGAGGTTTAATTTTCACTAGTGGGAGAGTTGAGGGCAGGTGGGAGATCTTGTGGGGAGGTGAGTGCAGCTCAGAGGCTGCTCGGATGAATGGAGATGCATCAGCTCTGCCCTGACAGCCCACCTCCGCCTCCACCCACTCTTCTGTTGGACACTATCATGATGTTTCTGGCTATTAATCATCTGTGATGTGATATGGATGCGTCCCTGCACATTTACTCCTAATTTCAAAGTCTTACCTCCTTTGAGGTGGAATTTGCCTGGTGGGTTGGGAATGGAGTCCTGGAAGAGAAGAAAGAGGAAAAAAAAAAAAAAAGCAGCATGAGAATGTCATCAGATTGAAACAGCTAGTCTTTTTCTTTTCCATTTTGGTTGTCCTCAAAGTATTGTGCAATTTAGAATTCATGTTCCATCTGACTCTTAGATTAAAAAAAAATTAATTCACTGACTTAGTTTACAGTGGGCTTTCTCATCCATTTGCTTTACAACCTGCTTATCAGAAACACAACTGGAGGATTGCTATCCTCGTTTCACATGTGAGGAACTGGGGGCCGAGAGGTAAAGTTTATGGCAGCTCAGGGACTAGAATCTGCAACTCAACTTTCAGTCCAGTGCTTTTTGTTTTCACCACCACATGTGTTATTTTTTCCTACTTTGATTAACATAAGAGCAAACAAGTGTAGTATATAAATATATGTGGGTTTTTTTTCTGTGTTTGATTCAGCAAACAGTAAAAGTATGTTGTAAACATACCTAGGGAGGTACATTTCTATTTCTCCGGTGGTTGGAAATTCTGAATTAATAGAACGTTTACGTGCCAAGCATTGCGAAGATACCAAAAATAATTAAATTGGGTCCCTGCCCTCATGGATTTATTACGAGTTTATATTTGACTGTAACATCTAGATACTTATAAATATATAACATAAATAAGCATAACTGTATATTATTTATTTTAATATTCACATGTTTTATATTATTTATTCTATAATAAGCATAAACATATACATAAATATTTACATAGTTAAGTAAGAGGTTGATAGCGGATAATCTGATAGCGGATTGTCTTCTGAATGAGGGCCTCCAGGCTGGGGAGTGGAGGGGGTGAAAGGAGGTCTTTGCTCAGGTGCTCTGAGTGAGAGCAACAGAAGCAGATGGGCACAGTTCTTCACCCCTAATTCTTGAGAGCCTAGCTTCCTCCCCAGTCTCCCCCTCCCTTCTCCCCACCTCAGCCATTAAAGACACCCCTCAGTTGTCCTGCCAATAAGGAATGAAGTGTCTTATTTATCTTTTGACCTCTCCTGGTCAGGATCTCCTATAGTGCATTGGATTGGAATATGAATAAAGACCTAGAGAAATGTGAGCATTTACAAGGATGAAAACAACTTCCCAACTTCTAACGGAGCAAGAAGTTAGCAGCTTCCCACACCTTATTTTCTCAGTATCCTGTATGAACACCTAGGACCATCTGGAGTCCCCTCTTTATTCTACCGTTGCTCTAGGTGCTCTGTCCTTTGCGTTCCATTGCCAGCTCTCCTGATCAGTGACTCTCTTCTCCAGCCCAGATGTGTGGCAGTGAGTCCGAGGGAGACTCCTGAGGCAAAGCCCCGGCAGAGCACTGACCTGGAGATGGAAGTCAGTATAGACTTGGGAGCTTCAGCTTATCAGGGAAAAGAAGTGAACTTGGCTTGGAAGGTCCTTCTCTCCTTGCTCTAACAGTCTATGATTTTGTTGCTTTAGTTGAAAGCTCTTAACCTAATTAACAGTGCTGCACATTTGTGGTCTCTCGGTTGCACATGTAGTTCAAAGGAGAACCTGATGTCACAAAATTCCCCTCCTGGTTGCCTCTGTGAGACAACAAACAGCATTTCATAATTTAATAAACACCTAGTTTACTGCCAGGCATGTCCGTCAATTAGTGTGATGTGCAAATACGTGAAGAAAAGCATCTACGTTTAAATGTGGCGCTAAGACCGTTGAATTCATTGGCTGCCCAGGAACATGTCCAGGGACAGTGAGAGACTGCCAGAGCAGCAGTCCCCGTGGAGCCATCGCAGCGGCCACTGGCAGTTGGGAAATACCAGAGAATCATACATTCAGCACATGTTGAATTGGGCACCTGGTGTGTGCCAGGCTCTAAGTTAGTCACTGGAAGACCTCCTGTGGATTTTATGGCTCGATCATTAAAGCAGTCATTTAAGATATACAAGTAAATATCTAATTAGAATTGCAAGTTGCGGCAAGAGCTGCCAGGAGAGAGGCAGAGTATTTCAAAATACTTCTTGAACTTTAGCATGTGTATGAATCACTTGGGGAGCTCGTTAAAATGCAAGTACTGATTCAGCACGTGTGGGTGGAGCCTGAGAGTCTGTTTCTGACAAGCTCCCAGCTGACATCAGTGCTCCTGGCCCACAGGACACCATTTGAGTAGAAAGGTTGTAAGAGATAATACCTGGAAGGAGATCTAATTTACATGGGGGGGGGGGTTGGGGGTACAGGGGGGAGTCTCTGCCATTTGAGGGCTTTCTGGTTTTCTAGCTTCAGACAGGAGGATGTCAGAAACAAAGCTTCATAGTACAGGAAAGAATCCTGTTGCTTGAACCTTCACCCAGGACCCATGATATCCAAGACAGAAGTGTGACTATTCCTATCTTGAAGAGCTCCTGAGATGAGGACAGGTCTCCATAGCTTCCCTTGGCTACCCATGGTAGACGAGATCAGAGAATCAGGGCCAGTGGGGAACCAAGACATCCTTTAGTCCATCAAGCTAAGTTTCACAGGCAAGGAGACTGAGACACTCATGAGTCAGTGGAATCCCAGATCCCAGACTGAAATTCTCCAGTGCTCTCTCCCTGGCTCTGTGCCCCAGGAGAGGTGCTGTCTTCAGAAGCCAAGGAAAGAAAAGCTCATTCTTCCCCGGCCCCCCGCCCCTTAGTAGTCCTTGTTTTTGGAGGTGCAGGAGTAGGGTATGAAGAGATGACGACTTAAAGTTTGCTGAGGACTCTTTATACCCTAGGTGCCATGCTCAGTGCTGTTCATCTATCTATTCCTCTTTAGTAAGGTACCTCCCAGTCTTAGAATTCTTTCCCATACCTAGCCTGGGGATGCAGGTCTTGGCTGGGGAAACGTGAACTACCTTGCTTAGCAACTTGGCTTTGCGGTAAACAGTACATAGGCTAGACATAGATACAAGCAAATGGACCCTCCCAAGTTGTCATTCTCAGCTCCATTGAGTAGCTCAGGAATCTTCATCTCCGAGGTTGCCAACCAGGTACATTTCCTTAAGTGTACTTCTCTCTCTCTCTTTTTTTCCCCAGAATCTGTGTGTCCAGTGGGTATCCTCAACAATGTTTCTGTGTGTGGAGGGAGGAACCCTCACACTTAACTTGTTTGTTTCCAGGTGAAATGGCCTGTTCCAATCATCTTCCCTGCCTAGGAGTCTGTTTTCCCATTTCCTTTCATCACTGTGATTACAGGGCTAATAATGCTTCCCTCCACTGGGTTGTTGTGGACATAATAAGATATTATACATAGAGTGTTAGCAAGTACTTGAAAACTGTAGTTATTTTGGTTACTCCTAATGAGGTGCTTAATTTGCCTCAATACCTTGAAAGTCTTATTTCTTTTTGCA
This sequence comes from Lipotes vexillifer, assembly GCF_000442215.2. Lineage (NCBI taxonomy): Eukaryota > Metazoa > Chordata > Mammalia > Artiodactyla > Lipotidae > Lipotes > Lipotes vexillifer. Next base: position 4,090,196 of record NW_006775143.1, on the reverse strand, counting down.
GAGCAAAGTAGCACAGGGCATTTCAATTCACCCCTATATTTTATCTGGGCTGAAAAGCAGGGGAGTCAGCTCCCAAATTTACTTGGAAAAAAGATAACCTCTGATGGAAAATGGCCAAAAGGAACTAATATTTGGAATATGCCAGGTGGCCTCACATCTTGTAAGGTGGGCCATGGAGACCTTTGCCAGGAATGC
>NW_006775143.1:4084320-4089991 GCF_000442215.2 Lipotes vexillifer | reverse complement strand
AGGAATGCCTCTCTTATTTTCCAGTGAACGTGCTTAAGCACTTAATGAGGGTGCTTAATCCTCGGGGGCTAAATGCTTTACATGCATTATCTTATTTGACCTTTACCCCAAGAGTTAGTGATTGACTAAGATTTAGAGAGGTGACTTAATGATTATAGAAGGTCCCATAGATGGTGGATGGCAAGGAAAGTGTTCAAACTCTGGCATGTTGACTTGGAAGGCGATGCTCTTCAATGCCAAGCCACGTTGCCTCTCCAGGGTAGGGCAGGATGAAGATGGGGCAGGAAATTCTCCTGAGACTCCATGAGAAAGTGGATGGAGCTCACAGGATATTGTCCTTGGCAGCCTTTGTTTTGGTAACGTTAGTGAAAGTGGTCATTGGAATACAGTGGCTTAAAGCAGTGCTCCCCCTGGGGATCTTGTTAAAATGCTAATTCTGATTCTGTAGGTCTGAGATGGGCCTTTAGGTTTTGCATTTCTAGTGAGCTTCCAGATGATACCTGTGCTGCTGGGCCAGCGTCCACACTTTGAAAAAACAAGGCCTTAAAGACGTTACTCAACAGGCAATCAGGATACTGAGGCCTTCCTTCCCCGAGGAATGGGGAATGGCTTCTGGAGGCTGAGTGCGGAGCTGAGCTCATGCATGGGTTTAGGAAATCTTCCTAGTCTGTTGATAGGGTGGCTTCCTATCCTCTCATCTTCCTCTATCAATGCTTCTTGCCACCTAGCTCCAAGTCCTGCTGCTCCCCCGTGCAGTCTGGATTGACCTCTGTTCTGGCCCTGCAACTCCTGTCCTCACACTTGGGCTCGCCTTCTCCCAGGCTGTGCGTCTCCTCACTCTTGCCTCACCTGGAATGCCCGGCACCATCTCCACCCGCCACCATCCTTCCAATGGAGAGCTCTTCTCCATTGAAGAATGTCAGCTAATAAACGCAAAAAGAATGATAGAATTAGGCAATTATCATTCTTCAACCCTCAGTGCATTAGCTGACTCAGATGAGGGTTATCATCAAAGAATGCCAAAAATGTGGAGTGAAGGATATTGGTATGTCTTCAAAGTATTACCCCGTAGATTACTTATGAATAAGAAAGAACAAAGTGTTCTACTAAAGAGATAGCCAGTGGTCTCCGCCTGAATCAAGTGACTAAACATTATTGCCAATAATGGGGCAACCTGACATATATGCCTCTAGCTCTGCTGCAATAAGAAGTATATAACATCGCCTGTGTACTATTCTTGCCAAAAATGTTTCATCTGAATATAATCACGAGTAAACACTAAGACAGTTCCAAAACGTAAACTATTCTACAACAGAACTGACCCTTTGAAAAAGTCAATGCCATGAAAAGCAACAAAGAGCAGAGGAGATTGTTAGATCTGTGCTTCTCAAACTTAATGTGTGTATAGATCACCAGGGACCTTATTAAAATGCAGGTCTAGGATGGGGCTTGGCATTTCTAACAAGCTCCCAGGACCACCTTTTAAATAGTAACATTCTAGATTAGAACAGATAACCTGAGAGTGGATTCTGGATCAACAAACAAAACAAGGCACAACAGCTGTAGAAGACATTTTTGAACAAGTGGAGGAAATTAAAATATGGACTATATATTATAATAAGGTGATATCGCCAAATTAATCTTGGCTATGATAATGGCACTGCAGTAAGTGGGAAATGGGTGCTGAAATACATGCAGGTGAAAGGTCACACTATCTGAAGCTTACTTTCATATATATAGAAAGAGCAGAAATATGGCAAAATATTAACACACTGAATTTAGGTGAAAGGTTATATGGGCGTTTACCATTCTATTTTTCTGTGGGTTTAAAGTTTTTCAAAATAAAACTTTGGGCGTAAGACATGATCCTTCTAATTCTTGGAGGAGGCTCAGCTTCCCTTCTAAGCTCTTCTGCAAAGCCTTCCCTCATCCCAAGCAGAAATTGTCTTCCTCTCCTCTGGTGTGGCATTCAGTGCCATTCTGCCCCAAATTCAATCTCTTGAGTGTTTGGGCCTCATTTCTCCAACTTAGAGATTCTCGGAGAAGAGGGTCCTGCCTTACCCACTTGGGTCCTTCCCTCACAGCCCAGCCCAGGGCTTTCCCTGCAGAAGATTTTCAGTGGACTTTTTTGGATTGATAAATTGAATGCATTGGAGAGAGTAACTTGGGTAGAGAGAAAAATCACAGGGCATTTCAATTCTCCCCTATCTTTTTTTGGGCTGAAAAGCAAACCAGAAAACCTTACCACCATGACCACCAGTCACTACCCCTATACTCCACTCTTGGTGGGGAAGTAGACTGGGATTGTAAGGATAAATTTTTCTTCAAAAAGGAATTTTCTTTGCTGATAAAGGGAAAGAAGGCAGCTGCTTTCTCTTCTTTCTAGAGGACATAACGAGCCCTTGCTAACCGTGTGGACTGTAAATGGATCTCTCTAGGGGTTGGGTAAGTCCAGGCTCCTGGTTTGTAACAGAGATGTCTCTAAGATTGAAGACCTCAGAGCCACTTGAACTGTAAACACTTCTGGTATCAACCTTGTAGCCTATATATAATCTATATATAACCCTTTGTCTCTGGAGGAGATATGAGAAATTTTATTCTTTTTTCTTTTTTTGTTGTTTTTCTTTGCTGTATGAATTGTGTGAAATTTCATCCTGGCACATAGGCACGTACTCTGTTGTGCTTACTCAGTAAGAAATCAATTTTCTGTCTTTCCCATGAAGATCTGTCTCTTTGTTGGTAGGACTTTTACTTCCTCAAGAGTAGTATATTGGTACAATCTCTTTGGAAGCTGATTTACATAATTTACAGAAATGAAGAACACATTGTATTACCACCACTAGGAACTTGTCCCACAGATATACTTGCAGATGTGCACAGTGGGCAAAACTCCTAGAGGAAAACCTGAGTGTCCTGCACTAGGCACACATGAAATATAAGTACAATAAAATACTATGTGACTCTTCAGAAGAATGAGATGGACTTCCACGTAGTGGCATGGAAGGATCTCCAAGACATACTGTCAAGTCAATAAAGCAAGGTGCAAATTTATGAGTTTACTATAATGACATGTGTATACTATATGTTTGTAGAAGCCTAGGTTTTTGGAAGGACATGGAAGAATCTGTTAATGGTCATTATCTCAGGGAAGAGGGTTGGGTGGGGAGAGTGTGAGAGATTTCTGTTTTGCTGTCGGTTCCCTTGTTTACTATTTACTTTTCTTAAACCACACGAATATAATATTTTAAATAAATATCACAGTTTAAAGGTAAATAAAATACAGCCACCACAGAGACTTAAGACATCAGTAGGCAATAAGTTCCATAAGTAACACGAAAGCAGGGATTTTGTTGGCTTTGATCAAGGCTCTAACAACATTACTTAGAACAATGTCCTGTACACAGCAGGTGCTCAACAAATATTTGAGGTTGAAACCTAAGTTCTTTCTTTGCCTCCCCCAAGGAATTTGGCCTTGGAGTTATTTGGTCTTCAAGCCAAATCTCAAGGCGATCTTTGTTGACTTTCCTACATGCCCTTCACTTTTCTTCTCCATCATTTTTCTCACACTGTTCCACTGGCCAGGAAAGCTCTCTCCTCTAATCTCCCTTCACCCATTTGAAATTGTGCACATTTCTCAAGCCAAACTGAAATGTCAATCTCCAGTGAAGTTTTTCTTAGATCTGCCTGGGAAAATGTTCTGTCTCCTTAACTTGTGGTCTCATGGTAGCCCTGTGTGCCTACCTTCCATCACTTATCATATATTATGAGTTAAGCCTGTTTTAAATTTTGTCTGTGCATGTGCCTTTTTATTTAGAACTGTGACCTCTTAGGCCAACAGAACCATTCTCATGGTTCTCACCCCTGCCCCGATCCACCCTCACAGCAGAGTGTTATGTGGCCACCAATCCATTCCATTTTTAATAATTGGGATATGAGTTTAAGGTCCTTGGTTATCTCCCATTGACTTCTTTATCAGAAGTCCTGTTAGAGTCTCTTCATTTGTCTCTTCACTGTCATTTGTACCTGTCCTAAGGCCAGCCTGCATTCCCTCCTCCTGTAGGAAGCCTTTCCTCATAACTCAAGCTCAAGGGGATAACTCTCTCTTCTTAGCTCTTCTAACAGTTAATATCTGAACGAATTATTGGAAATGGTATGTGTAGAACACTTCACTTTTAATGTCGCAGTTCTTTTAAGCAAGTAACTGACATTTCTCAGGCTAAGAAATCACAGTACACCAAACCCGACAATCAGACTTTGAAGTGAATCTTTTCATATCCCAACGTGAGGGTAAGTCAAGGAGACGGATGCCAAGAAGATAACTCTCCCAAGAGAAGAGCAGGAACAGAGTTTCTTAGTGCTTCTGTGGCTGGCTGTATCGTCAAAGGGAATGGTGTCCTGATTAAATAATGAAGCAGTCTTTACCACTTTCTCAGGACGACTTAGGTCAAGCCCTGTCCCCTTTCTGTTCCTCATTTTCCACATTTACAAAAATGAGAGAGAAAGATCCACTCTCGTTCCTTCATGGAAAGAATCAGTTCATACAAAGGTGGGATTTGAATAAGGACCATTCTGGAGCTCTCTCTAGCTTTATACGTTACCACCACACCTTATACCCCCATCATCTCTTTCTCTTTTCCTTCCTTCCTTCCTCCCTCCCTTCCTTCCTTCCTTCCTTCCTTCCTTCCTTCCTTCCTTCCTTCCTTCCTTTTCTCTCTCTCTGTCTCATAGCAGTTCTAGCTGCAACCTTTAACTACAGAACTTTTCAAAGACCACTTTAATTTCTTTGCTTTGGCTGTTGTTATAAAATGATACACCTCTGGTTTACTTCAGATTAGAATTATAGAAATTATAGAGCCTCTACAGAAAAAAAAAAAAGTGTCCTAGAGTGTTTTCAAGAGTATTATTCCTAGTAGATGTAGATAAGCCCATTGAATGGTGACTTTCATAAATTCTGCAATCTAAATCTCAAATGCTAGCAATTCTGTTTTCTTTCACTTTTGTGGAGATATGAGCCTCAAAGTTTCATTTAAATTTCAGAGCTTGATGACACTTGAGACACAGATACCAAAGCCTTTTAAAGCCTGGTTCTTTTTAGCAATCAATAAGTTAAAGAGCATTCAACCTAAGACAACTGAAGGAAACCAGAACAAATTCTGCAGGATTATAATACCATAAAAAATGGGAGCTTTGAAGGAACAATAGAAATGTACTTACTCTGGCAGGTTGGGGGTGCGTACAGTTCTTAAACTATCAAAATTATTTCATTAAAAAATTCATGAGCAATATATACTATCAGTACAGTATTTTCCATAAAATACATGCTGGTGGATTCTCTGTAAACACCAATTTCCTAAAATATGAATAAGCTTCCTCCTTCATCTCTTCTGTTTTCACAATAAATCTTACCATTTACTTCAAAAAAAGGTGAATTTCCTGAGACCGTTTGACCTCACAGCGTGTACCCATAATTGCTTGTAGTTTTAGAATTCTGAGCAGTCTCAAGGGGACGGGTGTGAAAAACATCTCTAGGTTCTGCCTCTGTGCTTTATGTTTCTGTGGAAGAGCTAAGCTCTTCAAAGCAGTGGCTCAGGAGGAAGCTTTCAGTCTGTCCTGTGAGCTTTAACGCTGAAATGCCCAAGCTCTAAGAAGCCCTGGTCTTCTCTCTTGCCTC
>NW_006775143.1:4068028-4083028 GCF_000442215.2 Lipotes vexillifer | reverse complement strand
GAAATGCTACCAGATATCTGGGACGGAAGAGCCCACAAATGTGGAGATTGATCCAAAGGGAGACAAGCTCATGGCAGTATGAAATTTGGTGACAGGTTCAAAGATACCGTTAGAGAGCAGGAATCTGGAAACACTGATCTTCTGAACAAAAATTCCTGGAGAGTGTAATGGGATCTGTTAAATTTGCATATAAACTTGGGCCTGCCATAAAACTCAGAAAAAGGGGAAGGAATTGGCCGTGAGGGTGGGTGTCGGGAAGTGGTATATGGTGCGGAATGCAGGGGGTGTGTTTGTTCTGTATGGTGTGTGCACGTGTTGCCTGTGGGGTGTGTGTGTGTGATACGTGTATGCTGTGCATGTGTGGTGCATACTGTGTGGTACATGATGTGTGCATATGTGTGTGTTGTGTGTGCTGTGTGGTGTGTGTGTATGTGACCACTACAGTTGAACCTCTTCTGTCACAGGCGCAGTGCTAGGAGATTTACACAATCCCTCACTTCACCCTCAGCTCTGCCCTCTGAGGCAGCTAATATTTCTTTTTTACAGATGGGAAAATTGAGGATCAGAGAGGATGAACACTGCCTCAGTCAAAGTTGCAAGATAACTTGGGTGCATAGCTATACCTGTCTGGCCCCTGAACCCATGCTAAATCATTCAACTGGCATTGCACTTGAAGGCTGAAAACCTGACGTCTTGTCGCAGCCCAACCCCATAATGGTCTTGGGTCCTTGCACAAATCCTTATGCCCCTCTCTTTTCCCCATCTGCACTGACAGCCACCATGAAGATCAAATGAGCTAGTGATATGAGTACCTCATGAACGGGAATAGACTTGGCAGATGGTATTGGACCATTCTGGTTCAACGTTCCAAATAGTCTGGAATTTAGACAGATAGAGTAGATAGATTCTCTGGGGGGCAGAGCTGCGTCACATCTGTGGTTACTAATGATCTCCATTTCAAAATACCATTTAAAAAATGAATCACTGCATAATTGGTGCCTCCGGATGTAACTCTTTGAAAACTTCATTTGGAAGTACCCAGGTCTTTGTAGCACCCCTCCCCTTTCTGCTCACTTTTTGGCTGCCATATATCTCTGAGAGCAAGCAGAAATCCCAGATCCCCCCAAGGAAAGGTCCTGTGTCCAAAGCCAAGCTTGGATTATTACCACTGCCACCTTTGCAGAGATCCCACTGCTGACCGTAACCTAAGTTGGGTCACTCTAGGAATTGGTCTGGATATTCCTTCCGAGTGAATCCGTAAGATCATAGATTCTGGAGATGGAAGAGCCATCAAGAGGTAAATTTTGGGGGGGGGGGCGCTAAATAGAGTGGTATAAAATGTACCCATTTTATAGTCAAGGAAGCTAAGGTCCCCTTGATCCCACGTTGGACCTGGTTTTGGAAGAAGTAGGTGTACATATTCATTTGATCTGTAGCTGAGGTGGGAATGAAGCGAACCAGTGTTCTGTGGGGTATGCACCCGGCTGATTCGGGGAGAAGACTGTGTCCTCTGGTGGGCATAAGCAGTGAGTGGGTAGCAGGGGGCTCTGTAACCTTCCCAGAGCTGCTGAGAACAGACTGCTCCCTCGACCTTTCTCTGCAGTCTCTTTGATGAAAGTGGAAAACTTCTGATTGTTGAATGGAAGCTGTGGGTGTTGAAAAATAAAAAGGCTTTGCTTGAAGTGCAGGTCTTCCTGAAGGCCCGTGGGGCTCAGAAGGGCAGTGGAAAAAAATGTTTGTCTTACAGTTACACGTTTTGCATACACTACAATGTCCTGGGAGGGAAGGCTGACAAGGGGGAAAAAAATCACCCTTTTGTTTTTTTTACTCAGAACCTCTGAGCAGTTGAGATTTTGCTTCCCTGGCTGCTCGTGGGCCCAATTCCACTCCTCTCCCTGTGCTACTCCTCTACCCATGAACCATCAATGGTTTCCTAATTCTCACCTCCATTGGTCTAAACTCCTCTCTGCTGTCAAGCTGTGCCAGAAGCTAGCCCGGCCCACCTAGTGGTCCCATCCCTTGTGCTAACTGGCTTCTTTCTCCCCACTATCCAGCCGCCCAGTGTACAAATGGAAAGAGCTTTTACAGAGTTTCTTGCTCAGTGATTTTCAAATCCTTTCTGGAAGTGAAACTGTACAATGAGTGTAACAGTGCAGGAGAGTGGAGTTCTCTGGCTGAAGCAGAAGCAGGATGAGAAGGGCTGAGCACAGACTGCTCATTTATCATTTAATAACCTGGGATCTCTCTAAGATGGAACAATATTTGGAAACTTGTGATTTAGCTCAAAGCCCTCAATCCTCAAATCAGGAAACAGAGACAAAGGAATGCAAATGACTCGGGGGAGTTTCCTTGGGGAGGGGTAGAGACATACTTAGAAGTCCCTGTGCTCATTCTTATTCCCTCTCTGCTGGTATTCTAGGCACACTCTGGCTTTTTGCCATGTTCTCCTCACTCTTCCACCGCTTCAGATCCTTCCTGTCCCTCGAGGCCCCTGCCAGCCTGGCTCAATCCTCTAGGAAAGCCTGCCTAGACCTCTCAAGTCCACCAGCATCCTCTCTCCAGAGCCCTCTATCTTCACACCACATAACATTGCATCTCAACATCGACTTGTCTTGACACTTGTCGTGAATTTTGCCTTCCATATAAGATTAAGAGTTCCTGAGGGCAGTCTGCCCTTTTCCAGTCTTTTGAGTCCTTGCAGCCCACCCTGCATTACTCGGTGCTGGGCCTACTTATGGTCAATCTGCAGTCAATGATTGTGTTGATTTTGTGTTTATGGAAAGAGAAAGTTCTAGAAGGTTGGCTTATCTGTCACTTCTCAATGGTCCCCCCTTTCCCTGTCCTTCTCTGGATGGCTCACCCATTGGCTTTGACGTTCCTCCATGGCTCCATGAGAGTCACCACCAGCCTCCTTTCAGCCTGTAATTAGTTGCTGAGGTGTGGCTGCGGCACCAGAGACTCAGCAGGCAAACAGAACTAATCTCTCATCCTTTCAAGAAGGAACCCCATTCTGAAAAACTGAAGGGGAACCAGCTGTAGGACCCTCCTCCCCTGCCATTGCTTCCCCATAAGAGGGACTGTGAGATCTCTATCATGTAGACAGACTAGTTGTTCCCAAAGCATGGTCCCTGAACCAGCAATAGCAGAACTTGGTGGCACTGCAAATTCTTGGGCTCCACCCTAGACCTACTGAATCAAAAACTCAGGCTGGGGTTTAGTAATCTGTGTTTTAACAAGCATCCAAGGGAATTCTGATTCCTGAAACCATTTGGAAATCATTGGTTTAGGAAAATAACCTGTCCATCTTCCAGAAAGAACCTATAAGGGATCATTTGGTCCAGACTCTGGCCTTTGTGCAGGTGAAATTCTACCCCCTGTTGTGCAGATGAGAATACTAAGGCTCATGAAGAGGTGAGTGTTGGCATGAAGACTTTTTTTTTTTTAATCCCTTGATTGAGCCCTCTTTCTAACCTCAAATATGGCTATAGGCTGCAAAAATGCTATTGCTTATGCAGATGGAGATATATTTGTCGTATTCACCTAGAGTTCTCTTGCGGTGATCACTGTATGTAGCAGCAAGAAATCTTTTATAAAACTATTGGTGTATGTGAGAGGACAGACTCCCCCAGGGTATCTTCAAGCAATTAAACTTGCAATGAAACTGCCTACTGAGGAGGGAGGGCCCTGTCCCATTAACTGGAGAGGGCTTTGCTTTGCTGAGGCTAAAGAACTTGGAGAGACTGGACACTGGAGTTGGCCAGAGTGACACTTCCCTGAGAGAGTCCAGTGACGACAGATATAGTAGGGGAAAGGTTAGGGCAGGGTCAGCAAACTGGTCACCGGCCAAATCCAACCCACCACCTATTTTAATAAATACAGTTTTATCAAAACACAGTCATGCACATTTGCTTGTGCACATCTGTGACTCTGTTTGCATTATAATGGCAGAGTTAAGTAGTTGCAACAGACACCTCATGACCCATAGTCTAAAAATTACTATCTACTCCTTTCCTGGAAAAGTTTGCTGATCCCTGGTTTAGTGTATTAAACTCAAAACAGAATAACCAAAGAAGGGATCTGGAGAAAGGAACAGAAATGGGTTTCCTCTTCTATAAAATCTTCACTTATGTTTACATTATTAAGTCATGCTTTCATGAGACCTGAGAGTGAGGTATGGCAGAAAACATCTGGGAACTATGTAGATAGGTATACTTTTAGTATTGGATATATGTGTGTGTTTATAAATAATACGTAGTAAACATATATATATATATATATACATATATATATATGAATATATACATGAATACACACATGTTACTCCTGCCTACTTTAAAAAGGTTTTGAGGCAACTTAAAATAAATGCACAGATGTGTAAGAACTGAAGCCATTATAACAAGGCAAAAGGTAGAAGCCAAATTATAAAGGTAGAGTGTAAAGTGAATGGATTAGGGGCCCTGGCTGATGAGCACAATACCCCTGAGTTTCCTGGCAACGAGGGCAAGGAAGAAAGAACACACATTGGGTTGCATATAACTCTTTGATGGTACAAAGAAGATGAGTTCAAACAGAGAAACGGACCCTTTGTTGCTTGTATAGGTGCTTTGAAATATACAGTCTCTGACTTAGGATAGCTTAACTTACAATTTTTCGACTTGACGATGCTGTGAAAGTAATATGAATTTAGGAGAAAGCTTACTTCGAGTTTTGAATTTTGATCTTTTCCTTGGCTGGCAATATGGGTATGATACCTTCCCCTGATGCTGGGCAGTGGCAGCCGCAGCTCCCAGTCAGCCACGAGATCACACGAGGGGAAATAACCATTCTGTACCCATACAACAGTCTGTTTTTCACTTACAGTGTAGTTTTCAATAAATACATGAGATATTCAGCATTTATTATAAATAAAATAGGCTTTGTGTTAGATGATTTAGCCCAGATTTAGGCTAATGTAAGAGTTCTGAGCACATTTAAGGTAAGCTAGGCTAATCTGTGATGTTCTGGAGCTTAGGTGTTTTAAATACATTTTCAACTTTTAAATTATAAAAAGTACTTTCAATTTACAATGGATTTATCAGAACATAATTCTATCCTAGGTCGAGGAAGATCTGTATAACATGTTCTCAAATGACAAATGAATATAATCTATGAATTTTAATTATGACATTGCAATGACTTAGGATAAAAACCATTTTAACAAGTGAGAATACTGGAATATTTAAAAAGAGATGTTGTTTTATGATTTTCAGTGAAGCAGAACTAATGATAAATAAATACTAATGAAGTGGGAGATTCAAGAAAAAAAGTATCACTTTCCTAGTCTCTAGGGTCTTACAGTAGAGTTGAAGGACTAGAAAAAAATTTTTTTTTTCCCCCCGGTACGTGGGCCTCTCACTGTTGTGGCCTCTCCCGTTGCGGAGCACAGGCTCCGGACGCGCAGGCTCAGCGGCCATGGCTCACGGGCCCAGCCGCTCCACGGCATGTGGGATCTTCCCGGACCGGGGCACGAACCCGCGTCCCCTGCCTCGGCAGGCGGACTCTCAACCACTGCGCCACCAGGGAAGCCCCAGACTAGAAAATTCTTAAGTTAGATGGTCCTTAAGAACTCAATTGTCATTCAAAAAAGAGAGGTGAGTTTGCACTTTTTGCAAAGCTGAGGAGAGGTCCTTCCATATCAATAAAAAAAGATATGGGAACATACAGGATGATGTGTTCTACATCACCCATTGGGTGTTTGGGAGCTTACTATGTGCTGGGCACTGTCAATATATTAACAATGAACACGGCAGATGTCATCCCTGCCTTCATGAAGCTTATAATCGGGTGAGTGAGATGGGCAATTAAATAAGTTATTATAATATGATTGCTATTAATAACAGATGATTCAGGGTGTTATATGTGCACAGTGGGAAGACTCGAGGTCTCCTATCACTCTCTAGGGGACTTCCTTGAGGTGACCTCTTTGACGTCTACATTAGTTTAATGAGTAAACATCCACCCAAACTCTACTAGGTCATTTGACTCTCTCTCTTTTCCAGTGTAAAATCTTTCAGCATCTCTCCTTGCCTGTGGAACCCTGGTTGCGTTTCCTTGAAAGACTTCTCTGGCCTTTCCTCAGGCTTCGTTTTCAGCCTCTGATCCCATTTAAACCTTCCCCCCACTCCAGGGGCAGTTTATGCCGATCCTCTGACCTGCTAACCCTTCCCCTGAATCCGTTTCTGTGCAGGCAGCATCCTCACTGCAACATCAAATGCCCTACCTTGCTCCAGCAATTCTCCTGCTCCAGCAGGTTTTTTTTTTTTAAGCTTCTGTTCAAATGTTGTCTCTTCTCTGAGCTTCCACCCTCAGCGTCCAGTAAGAAATATATCCCTCTTTTCTCTGCAGGGTTTCATAGCATACTTATACCCCCAGTCAATAGTGATGAGAGTAATAATAATTATTTCATGATTACAACCACCACCTACATTTAATGAGCTCATATTGTACGCCATTCACATTACATTAATAATCTCACTTAATTTTTACTGTTATCCCATAAATGCTGTTATTCCCATTTGGCAGATAAGGAAACTTAGGCTTGGATCTGGCATTCTGACACAGGTCTGCCTAATGGCAGAGCAAATTGCTGTAACCACTAAGGGTTTATATTACCTGTACTCTAGGTATCTACCTGGGCTCTGTCCCCCCAGATATACTGTAATCACCTTGAGAACAGAGTATGTCCCTGGAGGAAATGACTTACAAGTGTCCACACCTAGAAGGCACCCAATGAATGTTTAAACTATAATCTACCTAACAAATCCATTTAAAATACATAATATTTGGGAAAACGCCATTTAAAAATTTTTTCTTAAATGAGGTCTAAACATGAGCCTGTCCCAGAAAAGAAATCCCAGGCCTGGTCCCCTCCCCGACCCCTTCCCTCTTGCTGCCTTCCATCCTCCAAATTCCTGTCTCTCTCCCTACGCCAGTCCTTGCCTCTAAGTATATGTATACACACATGTCTATAAATAGAAGCAGAGAGAAACTCTGACATATAGATGTGTAAGGACATTAGGGTCTTCTTGGAACATACTTGGTGAACGAAGAATTAGAAGAACAGATGTTATTTGGAGAAAAGGAGAAAGAGAAAATGTGGAGAGGGAGAGGCAGAAATCTGGAAACTTTTCAGAGTTCAGGATCTGTTCTTTCGAAGGGAAGAACGGCTCATTTCTGAGATACTCAAACATTTTTCATGTAAAGTCCAGCCTCTATTCTCTGATTGTGTTAGATTTTCGGATTTCACTGGAGGTGGAGGTCGACACTGAAACATGTCCTAAAGTGTTGTTTCCTGATGTTAGCAAAACCAGGAAGTGACCTTTTTTTTTCTCTTTAAAGTGGGCTAACTTTTCTTTTTTTTTCTATTTCTATGAAATTTGAAGCTTGATGGGTCTTGGTTTTGAAGTAAAAATCTATTTATCCCTGGAGTAAACAATTCAAATTGAACAGGTGCTTTAACTGTGCAATGCTGCATATTTTCAGTTGCAAAGGGCCAAGCAAAGGAGGAAACATGTGAACCACAACAGAATGCACCAATTCATTTTTCGTGGCTGTTATTTTTACTGGGAAGAACAAAGGAGTCCTAACCTAACCTTGCCTTCTTAACATCAAATTTTCAGCTGTGCAAAGAAAGGGGGTATTTGCAGATGGAAAAATGCCAAAATGTGAGTGCTTGCACAGGACATAATCAACAGAGGGAGACACTTAACGGTGTGAAAAATGGAAAAACAGGTAGTGGAGCACTTTTCTGGGAAATGCATCCCCAGGGAAGTTATGGAGGAGTGTAGGTGTTTGGAGGAGGTTCAGAGAAGTGTCCTGGAAACACAGACCCGACTTCAAATCCCCTTTCCCTTCCTTCTACTCAAAACAAACATTTGTTGAGCACTTGCAGTAAGACGCTTGTAACCTTTGAGAGGGGGGGTCTACTTAGTCACCCCAAGTCTCAGTTGTTTTTATTGATAATGTGACAACAATCATTGTCACTTTTAGGGTGGTTAAAAGATTGATATTGTGTTTAAAACACTTTAGAGGGACTTCCCTCGTGGCACAGTGGTTAAGAAGCCACCTGTCAGTGCAGGGGACACGGGTTCAATCCCTGGTCTGGGAAGATCCCACATGCCGCAGAGCAACTAAGCCTGTGTACTACAACTACTGAGCCTGCGCTTCTGCCACAAGAGAAGCCCCCGCTCGCCACAACTAGAGAAAGCCTGCGTGCAGCAACGAAGACCCAACGCGGCCAAAAATAAATTAAAGAAAAAATAAAACAAAATAAAACACCTTAGAACACCTCCTGGTACATAGCGGGCAATTGGTTTACATTTGTTGAAAAGATGTGCACTGTTCTTCTGCTGACTTGAAGTGTTAGACGCCAGTGTAGCTAAATACACCACTGGGTGCGTATCCAGGCAACAGAATTCTTCCTCCATTGTCCCTGGTCAAATCACAAAAGATGTCTATTCTCCCTTTCCTTTCTTCCTCTTTCTCTCCTCCCAAGCTCTTTCCCTTTCTTTCCTCATTTGTCCTTGTGCCCTCCTTGGTTTAACTTCTGAGCCGCAATTTTACCAAGTATATTTTTCTCTTTTATTTTCATGTTATATGTATTTTTGTTTGTCTCAAATTGTTTACAATGAATATATATTGCTTTTTGTATAGAAGATACTAGAAGCAACCCATAATCCGTATCCATAGGGGAGACGGCAAGTAGTACTTGGGATCATACTAAATATATATTATACAGTTGTTTTCTTTTTAAATATATGTAGTTTCCTATAGGTCATAGGAAATCTGTTATTTCCTTGTCTGTATATCATGTACTATCTTTCACTGCCTCTTTCCAGGGAATGTGGAATATATAAGAAATAAAATCAAGTTTCTCCCTCTGAAATCAGCACACAGAGTGGTTGACACAGGCTGTGTGCCCTTTTTTCTTGGTCTTAAAGTTTCTTTCTGGGGTATCCCATTCTGTCCTCAGGTCGGAAAATATAGGCGTAGCTGACAAATAGGCTGAAAAATATTCTACGGGAACTGAGAAAGCATAAGGTATCAGTATAAAGGGCTCATCTGCCAGTTTGGCAAAAGCTTGGAAGATGATTCCCACCCCCACTCCCCCACCTTAGAGGACTGGAACCCAGGCGTGGCTTGGCAAGGTGCTCTTGGTGGCGAGCTCCTCTCGTGAGGTCCTGCCTTTGGTTTCCCTGTCAATGCCCCTTGGAACATCCAGGTTGAAAAACTGGCCCAGCTCTCCTGGACTTCATGGGACCAGGGGAAACGCCACCCCTGAGGCCATACGGCTTTGCCTTTCTTTCCGCTTTTTCTTGCTTTGATGTGATAGACCGTGATAAGTATTTTTGGGAGAGGAAATAAAGCTCAAATGTTAATACATTAAAAACACTGTAGAAGTTGTAGCCCCTGCTGCATTGGAATTAAGGGCTAATTGATTAATTGGAGGTTAAAATAAGAGGACCTCATCGCTCTTGTAGAGTCCTCTGGAGAACATCATAATGTTGTGACTAAAGAATTACAAGTACAAAATAGAAACAAGGGGAAAATATGCACGGATATTGATTTGATCTGGAAATGAGAGCTTCTTTAGAGTGGCAGAAATTGGCTGGTTTCCACAGTTATGACCATTCTGTGTGACGACCGGTTCTGGTCCTGGGTTCATCTATACCACTGCCTCTCGAACTTTAATTATGCATAGGAGTTGCCTGAAGATCTTGTTAAAATGTCAATTCTAATTCAGTAGGTCTGGGCTGGTACTGACTGCATTTCTAAAAAGTTCTGGATTAATGCTGGTACTGTCTCTCCAAGGGCCATACTTTGAATAGCAAGGATGCATAACCAAACCTACACAACTACAGAGATCTGCCTCACCTAGAGCACAGCAGAGGAAATACAGCAGACCAAGAGGCGGCACCAAGTGTGTCTCTTCATGGCAGTCCAAGAGCTGTTTCCTCCCTGTCCCCAGCAACACAGGTGTTGTCCTTGTAATGAGACTACACACTTGGGCACAGGGGCCACTCTGGTTTAAAAGCCCCAAGCTCCACTGAAACCAATATCTCTTTTCATAGCTTCTAGGTCCCACATGGTGAGAAGCCCAAATCTATGGCTTTCTACCAGGTATTCATAGCTCATTCATGGTTTCCCAGTCCAAAGGCAGTTTATCAATTAAAGATCATTTTCCCCATTCACAGTGTCATTCCACCGTTGTCAGGGACTAGTGCTTTGAGGTTAATGCATAGTCACTTTCCTGTGGAGAAAGCAAAGGCATTTTGTTAAACCTCTACTCCTACTCCCCAAATTACTTTTGTTGCTCAAGATCACCATGAAGTCTACAACTATCTGTTTCCCTTGCAGTAAGGGTGGAGTTTGAAGCTTGGCTACTTTGAAGCAATGATGAGGAGGTACGAGTTGGCATATTTCCCTGAGCTCCCTCTTAGCTACTGAGCTGGGGACAGAGGATCCAGTAAAGGGCTCCAGGGAACATGTTGGGGGGGGGGGGATGGTGGAGTCTCAAGGTGAACGGAGAATAAAAGTATGAACTGAAAGATGTCTGGTAAGAGTTGCTATATGTCATGTGTGATATAACCAGCTTATTCTGTAATGTATTGTTTAAACCAGGATGCCTAAGAGGCAACGGGGGCTCTTCTATTAGTAATTACACTGAATTACACTGGGACAGTAGGTCAAAATGGGCACTGTCCTAGCCAAACCCTAACACATATGGTCACTCTGGATATAATCCATTTTGTTATCACCCAACAAATTCTTCAGTAAAACAATGTGCTTTACCATTGCTTTTGGAGCTGTGTAATATGTGTGGGAGAGAGGAATGTAATGGAGTATGAGTTCAGCTTCCAGGTAATATGCAGAATCAAGAGCCATCCGTGGTGATCTGTTCGTGTTTGAGTAACACAGATGAGAAAATTCAGAGCCAGACAGGTGAATTTCTAATGTCACCTCATAAGCTGATGACAGAGTTGGGCTTCAAACTCTTATTTTCTTCATTTCATTTCCCAGTGTTCCACTCTGCCTCTTTGTATTAGTCAGGTTACTACTAGGATATGCAGCAGTAACAAGTTAGTCCTGAACTATCAGGAACTTAATAAAATCAAAATTTCTCACTTATGTGAAGTCTTGTGAGCGACAGGTAGCCCTTGTGGCCTCCAAGTGTTGGAGGATTGCACATAGAATACCTATGGGTCGGGCCTGGGAATGGCTTATGTCACTGCTGCCTGCAATTCTACTGGCCAGAACGCAGTCGTAGGACCCCAGTCTAAGTAGGACCCCAGGGGAGGCTGAGAGATGTAGCCTTTCCGTGTGTCCAGGAAACAGTGTGGTGAACATAAAGCATTTTCTCCACACACTGTCTCAGAACTATGCTTTAACAGTTGGTGTTAACAATTGCATACAAAACTATATAAATAAGACTGAAGACCTCATGAGTATAGCAGAGTATCGCCCACCTCCACTCCTGCCCACCATAGGAGACTGTATTAGTCTGCTCTGGCTGCTATAACAAAACACCATAGACTAGGTGGCTTAAACAACAGACATTTATTTCTTACATCTCTGGAGGCTGAGAATCCAAGATCAGGGTTCCACCAAGGTTGGTTCTGATGAGAGTTCCCTTCCAGTATTGCAGATGACTGCCTTCTCGATGTGCCTCACTTGGCAGAGATAAAGAGAGCAAGCTCTCTGTTCTCTTCTTATAAGAGTGCTAATCCCATCATAAGGACCCCACCCTCAGGATCTCATCTAAATCTCATTGCCTCCAAAGTCCCCATCTCCAAGTAGCATCACACAGAGGGTTAGGACTTCAAAATATGAATTTTGGGAGGACACAAACATTCAGTCCATAACAGAGACCTTCTGCCATTTTCTGCCGAGACCCAGGATACTATATGGTTGGAAATAGGGATACTTGTGTTCTGGCCCACTTGTGACTCTGGGAACTGGAGTCTCTGGTCATGTGGCTTCTTGATGCATCAGTTTCCTCAAATATTTACCTTTAGAGTTCTTGAAGTAGTGAACATGAAAAAAAAAAAAGGTATGGAAAGGGGTGGTGATTACTGTGCCACAGAGGAGGTGAGGTTGTCTGTTCATCTTTTCATTTAACATGTATTTTGAGCACTAAGTGTGAAACAGTTTCCAAGAAACTAGGAATACCATGGTGATCAACAACAAATTCACTTGCTGCTCAAATCCTTACTTTTTTTTTTTTTTTTTTTGCCTATTTAAGGACACATACATTATTTTATGATGACAGTTGACCCTTGAACAACCAGCTTTGAACTGCATGGTCCACTTACATGCAGATTTTTAAAGATACTACGTGCTCTGCGGCTGGTTGAATCCGAGGATTCAGAAGTGCAGATATGGAGGAACTGTGGATACTGGAGTGTGGGCTATAAGCTGTACTTGGATTTTCAACTGCACAGAGGATTGGCACCTCTAACCCCGCCGCACTGTTCAAGGGTTAATGGTATTTGAATCATATGGGTTGTAGTTAGTGCTGTGAAGGAAAGTTACCCAGACACATGAATGCCATGATTGGGGTACTCAGTCTCATTTGGGGGAACATAGAATCTTCCTGGAGTAAGTGATATTGATTACAGACCTGAAGGGTAATTTGGAAGTAATCATTAATAATGATGAAAACACTTATTGAGCTCTTACTATGTGTCAGGTGCTGTTCTACATGCCTTATATGTATGATCTCAATTATCTTACTACCTTGATTCTTCCTCACAACAACTTTATGATCTAGGCATTAATATTAGCCCATTTTCACAGAACAAATTGTAGAGAAGAGGGGTGCATCTTCCAGTAGAAGGGAGCCCCAAATACAAGAGTCCTGTGGTTGGAGAGAACAAGGCAAATGAGTCATCTGAGGAGCTGAAAGAAAGATGAAGTGTTTGGAATCATATGGTGTTACATGCTATCGGGAAAAAGATTTCGCCTCTTCTCATCAAAGCGCAGATGTGTTGGGGGACAGAGGAGAGAAGCAAATGTGAAAGTCTGTGTTTGGGTATCAGATTCAGCTATCAATAAAATGCACTTACCAGGTAATATGTAGAGCTAGACTTAAAAGTGTTGTCTGTATTCTTCATAATGGGACCACAAGAGCTCAGAGAAATCGGGGCTTTTGGAAGATGCAGGAAACCCCAAGACCAGGAGGAGGGAATTTAGGGCTTGCTAGCACTTTTCTTCTTTTGAAGCTATAAAGTTAGTGGTGGGAGCTACCAAGGTTTTATCGAGAAGAAAGAGTTCAGGGAGGAATTCTTCCACTTGACCTTATTTCAATCTGCTTTGTGGATTGGGGACGATAACAATTTTGTGTTACACGGTGGTAACGTATCTAGTCTGGCTCAGCCTGTTTTCACAGCAAGTTAATAGGAAGGACATTTTTTCTTCTCTTCTTAGAAAATGATCAGCTCTTTTTGAAGTTAGAGTGATTTTCTACACTAGGCAGCATTTTGTTTTCATCGAATTGACTTTGATGTGAAATTTCCTGGCATTTCTTAATTCTGTAGAGGAGGTGTCTCCCTTTGAAATTGAAATGTGTACGTGCATAAATTATATGTGCTTTTATGTCTCTGACTCATGCATGTGTTCACACATTAACTAGCAAGTATTTATTCAGCACCTACCATATGTTAGATCCAGAGTGCTGCAGTGAACACGTGGGGTTTACATGTCCATGGAATTGACCATCTGAAAGTGCTTATAGACATTCAGCAAAAAGATATGAAAGTAAATATTTTATTGAATACTAAGAAGAAAACAGATTGCTATGAGACAGAAAAACAGGAGGGTCTACCTGAGAATGGATGGTGGGCTGGGTAGCTTCTGCTCACCCCTGTCATCCTTTTTTCTACCCTTCTCCATCTTTCCTGGGAGGCTGGCCTGCAGGGACTGCCTTAAAAGGCTCCTCTGCTCCCAGGTGGGGATTGGCCGTTTGGATGTGGGAGAAGAATGAAGCTGGGGTATTTACTTCCTTTGTTCCTTTCTCTGCAGATCCCCCTGCTTAGCTGTGACCCTCTACTGGTGGCCACCAATACTTTAAGGTAGCCTTCTTTTACACTACTCTCTCCAGGTTCTGGTACATGTTCCCTCCCCTCCTGCTTCAGGCCTGAGAGAGGTAATGGATCCCTACTGTTGCTCGCCATGGGGTGCTGTGTTATCTCCTGTTGGTGTCCCTAAGCCCTGTCCATACCTTTGTATAGAGCCCCTTTATCATCATTTTAGCCCACTTGACATATGACACCTGTTTCCTGCCAGGGCCCTGACTGATAGATAACCTAGAGGGTCTTTTTGAGGATGTGGCTTTTAAGTTGAAAACTGGAATGTCAGAAATTGTGGACCAGAAAATTAATGGGAGGAAGTGGGTTTTAGAAAGAGGGAAGAGCATGTGTGAAAGCCCTGAGGCCAGACAGAATTTTATGTGTTCAAGGGACATATAGGGGAGAGACACACATGTAAGGAAAAGGAGACGTAGCCCCAGATGAGGCTGGAGAAGTGAACAGGGACAATCAAACATGGCTTTATAGCTGCTATTAGGGAGTTTGGGTTTAATTTGAGTGCAGTGGAAGCCATCGAAGGAGTTTAGGCAGGAGGGTGTAAATATCAGATTTGATCTATTTATCTGTTAGTTTGCTTAAGGCCGTTAGTTGACACTCTGTGCCAGGAGCTGTGCAGAGTATGGGGGAGAGGGAGGCAGATGTAGAGGCATGAAGACATAGCCCTTCCATCAAATAGCAGCCTACTGGAAGAGTCAGGATGTGGTTATATAGAATGCTAATACAAGACATGATTTAAGTAGTATAAGAGGAAGCACCAATGACAGATTGTTTTCAGTGGAGATGAATAGAGAAGAATTCCTGGAGGTGGTAGCATTTGAGTGGGGCTTAAAAGGATAGATAGGTGTTAGATATTGATGATGGAAAGGCATTCCAGGGA
>NW_006775143.1:4056952-4067917 GCF_000442215.2 Lipotes vexillifer | reverse complement strand
AGGGAAAGAGAACTGTATTGGCAGCACTATTCAAAGTAGCTAGTCTGTGTACCGATGACATAAGAAACTTGAGTCTGCATGTAAAGCAATATATTGCTTCCTTCATCAAGAGAGTTTGCAGTGGGCCATCTGGCATTTACAGGTAGAGGTGGAGGGGCAGAGAGAGAAAGAAGCGTTTGGTAAAGTGGGCTGTAGCCAGATCACAGAAGGATGCAACTAGCAGGGTAAAGGGTTGGGATTTTAGGCTGTGGGCAGTGGTAGGACAGACACTGGACATTTTTGAGAAGAAGGGTAAGTTTAGAGCTGTGTTTAGAAACATAATCCAGCAGGACAAGGCTGGATAGCTGCAAGGGGGAAAGTGTGAGGCAGTGATTAGAAGATCACTGTGGAGATTCAGTTCTCTCTCGTGTGGTTTTGTTAATTTATTTTTTTCTTTTAATTGAAGTATAGTTGATTTATAATGTTGTGTTAATTTCTGCTGTACAGCAGAGTGACTCAGTTATACATTCTTTTTATATTCTTTTTCATTACGGTTTATCCCAGGACATTGAATATGGTTCCCTGTGCTATATAGTAAGACCTTGTTGTTTATCCATCCTATATATAATAGTTTGCATCTACTAACCCCAAACTCCCAGTCCATCCCTTCCCCACCCTGCTCCCCCCTTGGCAACCACAAGTCTATTCCCTACGTCCATGAGTCTGTTTCTGCTTTTTAGATAGGTTCATTTTTGTCATATTTTAGATTCCACATTTAAGTGGTATAACATGGTATTTGTCTTTCTCTGACTTACTTCACTTAGTATGATAATCTCTAGTTGCATCCATGTTGCTGCAAATGGCATTATTTCATTCTTTTTTATGGTTGAGTAGTATTCCATTGTATGTATGTACCACATCTTTATCCATTCATCCGTCGATGGACATTTAGGTTGCTTCCATGTCTTGGCTATTGTGAATAGTGCTGCTATGAACAGAGGGGCGTGTGTATATTTTTGAATTATAGTTTTGTCTGGATATATGCCCAGGAGTGGGATTGCTGGATCATATGGTAATTCTATATTTTGTCTTCAGAGGAACCTCCACACTGTTTTCCACCATGGCTGCACCAACTTACATTCCCACCAACAGTGTAGGAGGGTTCCCTTTTCTCCACACCTCCTCTAGCATTTGTTATTTGTAGAGTTTTTAACGATGGCCATTCTGACTGGTGTGATATAGTACCTCCTTGTAGTTTTGATTTACATTTCTCTAATAAATAGCAATGTTGAGCATCTGTTCATGTGCCTATTGGCCATCTGTATGTCTTCTTTGGAGAAATGTCTGTTTGGGTCTTCTGCCCAGTTTTTGATTGGGTTGTTTTTGTTGTTGTTGTTGAGTTGTATGAGCTGTTTGTATATTTTGGAAATTAACCCATTGTCAGTTGCATCATTTGCAAATATTTTATCCCATTCCATAGGTTGTCTTTGAGTTTTGTTTATGGTTTCCTTTGCTGTGCAAAAGCTTGTAAGTTTGATTAGGTCCCATTTGTTTATTTTTGTTTTTATTTCTATTGCCTTGGGAGACTGACCTAAGAAAACATTGGTATGATATTTGTCAGAGAATGTTTTGCCTATGTTTTCTTCTAGGAGTTTTATGGTGCCATGTCTTATATTTAAGTCTTTAAGCCATTTTCAGTTTATTTTTGTGCACGGTGTGAGGGTGTGTTCTAACTTCCTTGATTTACATGCAGCTGTCCAACTTCCCCAGTACCACTTGCTGAAGAGACGTTTTTCCATTTTATATTCTTGCCTCCTTTGTCAAAGATTAATTGACCATAGGTGTGTGGATTTATTTCTGGCTCCTCTATTCTTTTCCATTGATCCATATGTCTGTTTTTGTGCCAATACCAAGCTGTTTTGATTATTGTAGCTTTGTAGTATTATCTGAAGTCTGGGAGGGTTATGCCTCCTGCTTTATTCTTTTTTCTCAGGATTGCTTTGGCAATTCTGGGTCTTTTATGTTTCCATATAAAGTTTAGGATTGTTTGTTCCGGCTCTGTGAAAAATGTCATGGGTAATTTAATAGGGATCACATTAAATCTGTATATCGTTTTGGGTAGTATGGCCATTTTAGCAATATTAATTCTTCCAATCCAAGAGCATGGGATATTTTTCCATTTCTTTAGATCATCTTTAATTTCCTTTATTAATGTTTTATAGTTCTCAGCATATCTGTCTTTCACCTCCTTGGTCAGGTTTATTCCTATTTTATTTATATTTTTTGGTGCGATTTTCAAAGGTATTTTTGTTTTACATTCTCTTTCTGATATTTCATTGTTAGTGTAAAGAAATGCAACCAATTTCTGTATGTTAATCTTCTATCCTGCTACCTTGCTGAATTCATTTATCAGGTTTTATTGACTTAATAATAGTTGTTTTATCTTTGAAATGTTGGCCGTGGTCTAAAATATAGTGTTATTTACTTGATCCCTTTCCATGCTAATTTTTGGTATTCTGGAACAAAGTGAGGTGTCCTCACTGAAATAAAACAAGAGTTTTGAGGGCAAAAGTGAATTGCAGTCTGCTAATTTTTGTCTTGTTGATTTGATGGAGAAGAGGAGGGTATAGCTCTCTATTCTGTAACCTGTGTGAACTTAGGCACACTACAGAATTGTACTAGGACCCATCACTTCCTGGGCAATGTCAAAGAATTATGCAGAGAAACTTGGTGAATTACCAGCACACTGTTTATTTGTAGATAAAAGAGATCAATCATTTTAATTAACAAAGGTCTCAAATAGGATTTATAGACGAGAAGAAGAGAGGGCAAACAAAAAACTGCAGGCAGTCTAGGAAAAGTGAACTCAGCGGCACATTTTCTGGGTAAACTGATAAGCTGGCATCAAGCAGATAGTTCAGTGTGAACTGTATCCTTGAAGAGACTGGGTAGGGGTGACACAGAAAACCATTGCTGTTATTTGTGGATTCTCTGGAAGATCTGGAGAGTTTAGCTATGGAACATAAATGACAGACTGGGTGACTGTGAATTTGGAGTGGTTCAGAGTGCTTCTGAGCAGAGGGAGTAGCATTTAGGAAAGCCCTAAGGCTGGGAGAAACCTGGCATAATTGAGAATCTGAAAGACAGCTCTTGTGGCTGGAATACAGCGAGGGGAGGGAAGCTGTAGCTTCTGCATGGAAGCCCCTCTGTGGGTCCTGGAGTCAGCTGGTTGTGCCAACATCAGGGTGTTGCTGCCTCATCATTACTATGGTCCACATCATCACAACTGCCATTTTGGGGGCTCTTACTATGTCAGGCCCAGTGGTAGGTACTTTCCATACATTATCCTATATGAACTTCCCTCAAACCCCAGGAGATTGGCATTGTTCTCCCCATTTCACCAGTGAAGATACTGAGGTTCACAGAATCCTATGACTTGCCCAGGTCATACAGTTAGTAAGTGGCGGAAAGGGATTAGAAACCAATACCATCTTAATGTACAACCTCAGTCCTTATACTGAATGCATTGTTTCTTGCCATGGTCCTCTCTTCCCCCTTGACTCCCAACACTCAGCAAAGTGCAAATCCCTGTTTGCTTGGCTGATTATTACTATGATTATCGTTTTGCTCAGCAGATGCCAGGTTTAGGGCAGTGCTTTCCCCCAAAGGGGCACCCAAATAAGACACTCTGCTTCCTTAAATAGGAATCTATACCCTAGACAGTGAAATAGTATTGAGATAAGCTACTGAATGAATGATGGATCCAAATGAATTGCCCACAAATGACTTTTCAAGAACGGGGTGAACTACTCCTTAAGGTAAGTCCAGCACCTTTGAGTGTCATCACTTTGGCCATTGGGTGTCCACCCAAAGAGTCCCACAGACCCCGAGTCATGGCTTATGGGTCGAAATGTTTAAAAACAAATTTACCAATATCCTAACAAACACTTTCTTATAAGAAATAGGATGTAAACATATCTTCTGCTTGCTTGATTGGGAAGATTAAGTGAAATCTCTCATGTGAAAACACTAATGTTCGAATAAATAAATATATTCTGCTTTTTTATTTTAATTAAGCTTGTGGTTCTCAAAATGTGGTCCGGGGACAACTGAGGATCCCTGGAACCCTTTTAGGGTGCCCATGAGGTCAAAGCTATTCTCATGACAATACCAAGATGATTTTGGCCTTTTCCCAGCTCATTCTCTCATCAGTGTAAATGGAGTTTTCCAGAGGCTTCATGATGTGTTTTATCTACATCTGAATGAAGAAGCAGATGTGAGAATCCAGCTGTCATCTATTAATTCAGACATGGAAGAGATTTATAAAAATGCAAAACCAATGCCACTCTTCTTAGTACATTTTTTTACATATTGTTTTTTTTTTAAATAAAAAATGTAATTTATATTAACATGTAGTGGATTTATTGTTGGCATTTTAAAATAAATTAATAAGTAAAGATTCTTAAACTTTCTCAGTTTTTATTTCTAAGAATATCTATAGATAAACGTATACCAACTCAAACTTTGGGGTCCTTGATTTTTAAAAAGCTAAGGAGTTTTGAGACCAAGTGACTGAGAGCCACTGACTAAATTAATGTTTAGGACACATTATTAATTCAGTGCTGTCTTGTCCCAGTACAATAAAAATAATTTGTAATTAACCTTTAGTAATGCCTTCAAGAAAATGCGAGCAGCAATGATGTAGAGGCTTCCTGATGCTTCTAAGGAAGCAAGAGTTAATATACAGAGAATAAGTGCTATTTCATGGAAATATTTAAATCTGGGTACACATTAACCGAAGGGCATGAATTATAAAATGTAACTAGAACGTATTTCCCTAATATTAATCATAATTTCTTTAATAGATGAAAAAACTCTATTAATAGAGGGTACGAAAAGGAAATTTCATCTCTTGGAAATTCAGAGTCTCAGGCTCCTGCCCATAGATGTGTAGTAGCTGTGTTCTGGGTTTTCTTCCTGCAGAGTCGTGAAGGGAGGGCCTCACAAACCGAAAGTGGTGCAATTTGCATTGTGACCCTGGTTCTGTCATCAGCTTGCTGCCTGATGTTGGGGAAATGGACCCTGGGCTCCATTTTCCTCATAAAAGTATGGAGAAAGCATCTCTTGGGTCCTTCCTTGGAAGATCCAAATCTGTTTTGAGACATTTGGGACAGAATTATGAGAGGGTGGATAATAGGGCACTTAGGAAGGCAGTCAAGTGATGGCAAAAACCAAGACTTTGGAATTTGATTCAAGAGGGGCAAGTAGGAGCCTGAGAAGAGATCACGGGGAATCCTGCATCCAAAATTCCTGGAGGAACTGAGGGGATGGAGTAGGAGTTTCTTTGAGAAAAGCATGTCACTTGCAAAGCCCTCAGGGGCACTGGGAGGTCACCTCACTGCTTATGGATGAGTCTGACATGTCATCTTGAAAGAAACAGCTACAGTCTGGCTCAACTTTCTGACTACACAGTAACTCCTTCTATTGGGTTGTGGATTTGAGTCAGTTTCTAATGCAAAATCATGAAAAGAAGAAATGTGCTGCAAATGTTGGTCACAGTGTTGCAACACGTTGTTATGTGAGTCAGCAGTCCCTTTGCCATGCTTCATGGTGGCATCATGGTCTCTTTCTTGCTGTCTTTGCTAGTTTGTTCCTGAACACTTCTCACCCTCAGCCAATCCTATCTACTTCAAGTCCTTTAAATCATCATGCTTGATCTCACCCCAGGCCTTTGCACAATGCTAGTCCTTTGCCTGGGAGTCCCCTTTGCCTAAACTGGCTGGCTGGCTAACTTGCAAGTTATCAGTTTAAATTTTATCTGCGTAGAACCCACTTCTCTGAAGACAAAAGTAAATTTATAGTTTATCCACTTTCATTATTCTTTGTCATGGCATCTTGTTTTGGGGCTTCATGACACCTATTGTGTAATTTTTGAGATTGTGTGTTTTTGAAAATTAACTGCCACTTTATTAAATAATATGTATACACAGTTAAAAACAAAAAAAACAATGTCAAGGGGCTTCCCTGGTGGCGCAGTGTTTGAGAGTCCGCCTGCCGATGCAGGGGGCGCGGGTTCGTGCCCCGGTCGGGGAAGATCCCACATGCCGCGGAGCGGCTGGGCCCGTGAGCCATGGCCGCTGAGCCTGAGCGTCCGGAGCCTGTGTTCCACAACGGGAGAGGCCACAACAGTGAGAGGCCCGCGTACCGCCAAAAAAAAAAAAAAAAAAAAAAAAAGAAAACAATGTCAAAAGATTTATAATGAAGATAGTATTGCCTGTTTACTAATCCCTACCTCATTTGGTCCTGCTCACCAGACAAATCACTTTTTAGCTCTTTTCGTTATTTCTTATGGCATATGCCTCTGTATTTCTAGCAAATATGCTTATATTGTTATCTACTGATTTATTGGTGACAGACTTCCTGCTATAGTAGATGAAAATATAGATCTTCAATACATCTCTTCATTTCTTCTCTCTTCTTCCCTTGATATGCATATCATAATTTTTTGATACATCAGAATCAGAGTTTATGTTTTTATGATCATGCAAATCTTGCCCACTACAGAGTTTAAGTAGTTTCCTACGATCATTTCTTTTCTTGCACAACTTTGTATTTCTTGAATTCACAGTTGCTTCTTTACCTCCAGTTGGTGTGAATTTTTTTCCTTGTATTTATTCTTTCTTCACCCAGTCCATCAAATCAGTACCTTTTTTTCCTTTTAAATCAGGTTTTGACAAATTCTTTCTTAGTAAAGGATAACATAGTAAAAATTTTACACTTTTCAGTCTAGACAGTCTCTGTCGCAACCGTTCAACTCAGCTGTTACAGAGGGAGCAGTCATGGGCAATATGTAAATGAATGGGCATGGCTGTGTGCCAATAAAAAGTGGCGGGCAGAGTTTGGTCCCTGGGCTGGAGTTTACCCAGCCCTGTTCTAATTGGTAAAATATATCAGATATTAATGTGTGTCATTTTAAATTTTCCTACAGCCCTTGTCCTGGAGCCCTCCACCCTGTGCTGACCGTACAGCGAGTTCTCTTTGTGTCTTGCCCCTCTGGCATCCTGGAAATTCCCTCCATTGCCTTCCTGTTTTGGACCCCTTATTTCTTGGGTCTCTGCGTCTTCCTCTTTTCGCATCCTTCCTTTGCTTAGCGGGAGGATGTTCTCAATTCACTTCCTAAAAAAGAGGGAGTGATGGGAGGTAAATTTTCTGAGCCTTCATATGTCTGAAAATGTTTATATGTTTCCCCCTATGTTTGTTGAGAGTGTAGCTAAGTAATGGATTCCAGGTTAAAAACTTCCTTAGAAAAAAATCTGAAGGCTTTCTCCAGCTCTTCTCTACCTCCTAGCATTTCTGGTAGAAGCCTGATTGCACTTCTGATTCCTTTTTGTTTGCATACGATCATCTCCTGTCTCCCTACCACTCCGCAGCTGGAGCTTTTAGGATCATCTTTTTATCCATGGAGTTCTGGAATGTCACAGTGATGGGCCCTGGCACGATCATTTTCAGACCCGTGCATCTCTGTTCTGCTCTGTGCCTGACGTTCATGGGTCTGGAGCTTCCTCAAACAGTTTCTCCAGACACTAGCTCTTCTGCCTCTAGGGTGTCTGTCAGGCTCTGCAGGGGCAACGGGGAATCTAAGAGTTTAATCCTCTCTGTGTCCGGATGTGCAGCCTCATGCCTCTGTGGAAGATCAGGCCCATGAGAGCCTTGCCTTGCAGATGGTTCCACAGGGTCCATGACTGTGTCAGAATATGCCTCTCCAGGTGGTTAAGGTTGAAATTTTCTCCACTCTGCTTAGTTGATCATTGCTCATCTATCTATAGCCTGTCTTCCAAAGTTTCATCATGATGTGTTGTCCACTTATACGTTAAACAGTTTCTTGTTGTTGTTGTTGTTGTTGTTTATTTCATTGGAGGAAAGAAAAGATATAAATGCTACGGTCAATCTGTCATGTTTAACCAGGAGTTCACAATTTGTCATCATACATGTGTTTATGTGTCTAAAGACTGTTCTACTACAGAGAGGCTGTGTCTGTTTATTCACCCCCTGTATCCCTAATACTTGGCTTAATGTGGACATTCTACTAATATTTAGTGAATGGAATGAGTACACGTTGAGTGAAATGGTTTGATGGAAGCAGAAGCCTTAGATGAGGAGCCCTGCCTGGGAGATGATGCTTGAAGAAGCTGAGCCTGGACATGAAGAGCCTTGAGCACCAGGTCAAGGAGTGTACACTTTTCCAGTTAGAAGTTTGTTGATGGTTTTAATGGCAGTGAAGGTGGTGATGAAATGGTATTTTGGTCAACGTGATTTCAGAAAGAATTTTTCTGGCTGTGGAATAAAGGCTAGTTTGAAAGTGAAACTGTGCAACTCAGACTGGGACTTGAACCCACGTGCCAGAACTCGAACCTGGCCAAAACCAGATTGGGACTTAAACCCATGGTCTTTTAATTGAGGTCACACACCTGGTCTCAGGACTTAATGAAGCTCAGATTCTTGATATCTCATTGCAGAAAGAATTCGGTGAGAGATAGGTAAGAAGTGGATTTATTTACAGAGAAACAGACTCCACAGACAGAGTGTGAGCCATCTCAGAAGGTGAGAGGCCCCCAAATATGGCATGGTTAGTTTTTATGGGCTGGGTAATTTCATAGGCTAATGAGTGGGAGGGTTATTCCAACTATTTCAGAGAAGGGGAGGGCATTTCCAGGAATTGGGCCACTGCCTGCCTTTTGGCCTTTTATGGTTAGCCTCAGAACTGTCATGGCGCTGGTGGGTGTGTTATTTAGATGCTAACGTATTACAATGAGCATATAATGAAGCTCAAGGTCCACTGGAAGTCGAATCTTCTGCCATCTTGGACCTAGCTGGTTCTAACCAGTTTTTGCCATGTCCTATGGCTATGTCATTCCTTTAAAGGTTGTGTCCTGTCCCCTTTCCCTCCTGTTTCAAAAGGAGTACACATATAGGAGAATAAAATGTCATGAACTGACCAGAACCTGTGAGAAATGAAGAGTTGGACTACAGAGAACTATATGGAGGAAGAATCAAAAAGATTTATGTTCTAACTCAATATGGGGAGTTAAAAATGGATCTCAATTACTGGTGGTTCCATTAGCAGAAAGAAAGAACAGTACAAAGGATGTGAGGGGATGGGAAAGAGGAGATAATGCTTTTTGTTTGTCATATTTGAGGCAATAAAGGAACATCTAAGTGGAAATGTTTAGCAGGCAGTTGGCTATGTTAGAGGTAGGGAATGAAAACATAGATGAGGGAGTTCTTCTCACAGAGAAGTCAAAGGACCGAATGACATGAAGGCACATAGATGTCAATAGACAGACCCAGAATTTGAAGTCAGATCTGCTTAAATCCACAGACCATGTTCAACCACAGTAGTGTACTAACTTGTCAAGATGCAGCCCGGAAGAGTAGAGGCTTCAGATTGGCCTTGGGAAAGACTCACATTTAATGGGACATGTGACTTCTTAAGAATGAAGGTGCAGAATGCAATAGGAACCTAATGAGGTGTGAGAGAAGAACGCTGATGCTACAAGGCTCCCCCAAGTCTGGATGGGGGGCAAGCCTGGCAGCCACACTTGGCAGGCCACCTTGGCCTTGGCCAGAACTGAGGTCTCCCGCAGATCCCACCTGGTTTCACTCTGATGAGTTCCCCGAGGACATCAGTTACACTTTCTTTTCTTACACTTTCCACCTTGCCTGCTGCTATGGCTCAAGCCAGAGAAAACTATGGCCAGGTAGCAATTCTCAGAACCCAAGCGGGGCTAACATACTGCCTGGTTTCCCGCTCCTTCTTGCTCAGCCCCGAGCCGCTTGAGAGGATCATGGGGAGGTGGTATTTAGAGATTCTCAGAAGTGCCACATGCAGGGAAGGACTCCTGGGCCCCTCCCTAGTGGCCCCCTTCTTGTAGCCTGCCTTTGGGTTCATGGCATGGACTGAGGGAGGAAGGGGAAGCAGACTCATGAGAGTGGGGGCGTGGGGAGTGTAGGTTGTGAAATAATATGACAAACCTCCAGAGTTAGCAAAGAAAGTTTTGTTTCTGGAATTTGGAATTCAAACTTTTTTCACAGTCAACATTTCTGTGACTAGAAGGTGAGATAAAAATCTGTCATTCCACTGGCTTTCACCTTTGTTTTAAATTTTCAGATTTTAAAACAGAAATTATTATCAGTCTGATATTGTTTCCTTTTCTAAAATGTGGTTTAATTTTGTAAAGAGCCGAGTAAGACGGCAGAGCTGAATCATAGGAAGTGTCAGCATGCAAGCTCTACACCCGTGATTACAAAACCATGGCCGAGTAACCTTGGTATTCTCCTTGAAAACGTGTTCCTTAATCCTTTTTGTTTTTAGCTAGGGGAATTTCCTCTTCCTTTCTCCTACCAATATGGCTTCTTTGATTTCACGTGAGAAAATGTTAAGTCGAGTGAGAAAGTATGTGTCTTGAATTTGAATCTCACCTCCTCTTCCTTACTGGGTAGTACTGGAAGAGTCACTTAACCTCTCTGAGCCTCAGTTTTCTCCCTATAAATGCAGATAATAAGATGGAGGATATTTGCCTAATTATTAATATATAATTAATAATTAATATATATTATATATGATTAATTATTGTATATTTATGATTAATGCATTGCTGGCACTTAGTAGATGCTAAAACTGTGTTAATTCTTACCATTGAACGGGGTTGGATAATTTTTTCCCTATTGATAGTCACTGACTCACCAAAAAAAACAGAAAAAATCAATTTACTGTATGCTGTTAACTCAAGGGAGAGAGTTGTGGGTGTTTTTGTTTTGGATCTTATCTTTAGACATTATAAAAATGTTCCATCCATTGTATTTTGAAATTAAGAATGGGGAACGTTATTTATATCTGAATCATATATTATAACAAATGAAAATATTATATGAATGACTTAAGTTCTATATTATAGGCATTTAAGAGAGAGAGACAAAGAGAGGGAA
>NW_006775143.1:4046311-4056877 GCF_000442215.2 Lipotes vexillifer | reverse complement strand
AAAGAGAGGGAAAGAGGGAGAGAGAGAGAAGGAAGACAAGGGAAGTAAAGGAAAGGGGGAAAGGGGGAAGATAGGAGACATGCGATATTGGTAGAGATATAAAAGAAATACCAAGGGCAAGATTCACTGGACTGAAGCACCAGTGTTTTTAGATAAATAGCTTTGGTTTTGCCCCAGTTGACAGTTGAGCTATCCATACTAAAGTCATGTATTTGCTACTATCATTTCCCTTTGAGACCCATTCATCCATCCATCTATCTATCCATCATTCTTTATTTTTTTGAATCAACGAGCAACTACTAAATACACCCTATGTGTTTAGCCCTGCCCTAGGTCGTAGTGATGCAAGAGATCAAGCCAATCCTGTTTTCTAAGAGCTCACAGTTTTGTGGGAGAGACATACAGGTAAACAAATAGCAGCAGGATAAAATAAGTGACTGACTCAGTTTTGGGGTGGTAGGAAAGATTCATAAAGGAGGTGCTCCATTACTGGGTCTTGAAGAAAATGCAATCATTTGTTAGGCAGATAAGACTGTTTGGTGGTGGCGGAGATTAAGATGTGTTCTGGGCAGAGTAAAACTCTGAATACCTTTTGGACTGACCCAGTTCTGTCCAAACTGGGAACTGCTTTATTTGAAACAGAGCTCTGTGTGTTCATGGAGCCAGTGTGGCAAGTGGTTAAGATCAAGGATGCTGCAGGCAGATAGATAGGAGTTTAATCTTGATTTACTAGCTGTGTGCCTTTGGTCAAGCTGTTCATCCTTTCTCAGCCCTAGCTTCATCATATTTAAAAGGAGGATAAAACTCATGAGTGCTTTAAACTTTAAGTGAATTGACGTACTACATATAAAAGCTTTGCACCTTGCTGGGCACACAATAGATCCTCAAATCGAAACCATTATTTTCCTTTCAATATATTGGACCCTTGGTGTATTAGAATCTTAGTGGCTCTCTGAGCAAGTTGGGTCAGGGATGAGAAACAATGCCCCTGTGACAAAAAAGTAGATTGTTTTATTTATGACTCTTTTAAAAATTTTTTATTATTATTTTTTAAATTTATGATTCTTTAACTCTCTTCTTGAAACTTCTCAGAAACTTTTCTGAATCATAATAACTCAGGTATCAATCAAAATCAAATTTTTTCTTTGGGGTGCATCTCCCTCTATGTTTTCTAAGGCTGGAATGAAACCAAACCAAGGATAGGAGATTCACTGTCTTTGTTGTAGATTACCTCTCCGTGAGAAAACCTTAAAGCATTAGCTCCTGAGAGCAAAGCTCTTCAGAAGGCTACCAGCCACACCTTCAGCACAAAGCTGTTTTCAAACCTGTATTATGAGTAGCACCATGAATACCCAGTGGAGAGGATGCTGTAGACCTGGGTCAGCTCTCTTAGAATAGACACTCACGTACAATAGAGAGAGCAAGTGAAAGCGTGAGACTCAAGTGTGAATGGATGGGAGTCATTTTCTTTTTTTAAAAAAAAAATTTTATTTATCTATGGCTGTGTTGGGTCTTCGTTGCTGCGTACGGGCTTTCATTAGTTGCGGCGAGTGGGGCTACTGTTTGTTGCGGTGCATGGGCTTCTCACTGCAGTGGCTTCTCTTTGTTGCGGAGCACGGGCTCTAGGTGTGCCGCCTTCAGTAGTTGTGGCTCTCGGGCTTAGTTACTCTCAGCATGTGGGATCTTCCCAGACCAGGGGTCGAACCTGTGTCCCCTGCATTGGCAGGCGGATTCTTAACCACTGCGCCACCAGGGAAGTCCTGGGAGTCGTTTTCAACATCGACCGTCTAGAAGTTAACTGTCTCTTCCGTAGCAGTACTATTAATTACTGGGAGGTTGGAGTGTAATTCGTATCAAATGAGTGGCTCTCCAGTTTATAATTGCTCTTTCTCAGGTAACACAGTGGCCAGATTTGTTCTTGAGGTCCCTGTGTCCTTGGCCATAGCTGATCCTAAGGCAGTTGCTTCCAGACTTGAGTGTGCATCAGAATCTCCTTGTTAACATATGGATTGCTAGGTGCCAGCCCCAGACTTTTTGGTCCAGTAGGTCTAAGGTGGGGCATGAGAATTTGCAATTCAGAAAGTTCCCAAGTATGCTGCTGCTCTGGGAGCGCACATTGAAAACCAATGATCTATGGCGTAGGCAACTGTGAGCTAGCTCGGTGTTCTTCCTTCCAGTGCACCCATCTCCCCTCAACCTTTTTTGTATGTTTGCAGGGTGTAGTTTCTATTACACACAAATAAAATAGTTTTAATGAATACCGGAGGGGGGTTTGTCTTTATCCTGGAGAAGAGAGGAATCAAAGTGTAAAGGGGAAATGAAGGTGTTCTCTGATACCTGAAGATTTACTGTGTCAAAACAAGAATGCGAGACGGATCTTACCAAGTTGGCTGTTTTGCCTCAAACTAAGTAAAACATTTTTAACTATTTAAATTGGCTGAGAATGGGCAGCCTTCAGTTAAAGATGATAAATTGAACATACTCATTTATCCCTGTTGTCTCCCGAAACACCAATAAAATGACAGTAACTGAAATTTAGCATAATGCATTGCATAAACTCAAGGACAAAAAGAAGGGAAGAAGGGATGATAAGGATACTGAAAGCTGGAAAGCAGATGGACAACTGGTCCAATTGGTATTAGCAGATCTGAGAAGTTCTGGAGAGCAAAGAGAGCAAAGAAATGTATAGCCTAGAGCCTTAGAAAGGTTCTGGATTCTGGAACTTCTGAACAGGGCAAAGTTGGGCCTTCCAAGAGGAGGACTGGTTGAAAATCTGTAAAAGCAAAGGGTCCTCTAGATCGCTCCAAGCAACTGCATCAGGTGTCATCTTCTCCTATGCCCTGGTGTATGGCTGGAAGTTTACTCTTGATGGGAATGAACCAGAGGGGCTCTGGGCTAGTGGATGCCAGGTACAGTGGTAAGGAATATCTTAGAGAAAATGTGTGGTGGTGGGGATTAAATGAGAATGAACACATGGAACTTTATACCCCAGTCTTCTTTCCATACTGAGCTCCCAGAATCTTGACCTTCACGCGTGTGCCTTCCACATATTAGTATGGTGTTGGGATTTAGAAGGTACTCAACAACAGGTAGCTATTATGCAAAAAGATTGGGAAAGGAGATGAGGGGGCTTGTGGTGCAGGGGAGGCCTGCTGAAGCTGTCTAAACTGAGTTTAAGTCAACAGTATTTACTGAGCAGCTGTTCTGTGCCAAATAGCAAGCTGTAAGCTCCAATGATTCAGTAGTGAGTAAGATTCAGTGTGCCCATCCGTCAGTGAACCAGACAGGAGGGTTGGGGGAAGGAACAGCATGTATAGAGACAGACAATAGTGAAACAGCATGCTGAGTTCATGGAACTACAGGCAGTTCAGTATTGTTGGCATGGGAAGTGTAGACACACAGGGAGTGTGGGAGGAGGAGGGGCCGAAGAGATGCTGTTGGGTTTATGTCTCTCTCTGTTTGCATGAGTTCTCTCAAAATGCATATTATTTTATATGCATGTATTTTGAATCTTCATAAATGTATCCATTCTGGTTTTCCCTTTTTTTCCATCAAGGGCAATGTTTTTAAGATCCATCAGTGTTGCTATAACAATAACCTAAACCATTCCTATGAACTCTTGTCTGATATTTCATGGTATTTTTTTTTTTTTTTTGAAAGGAAGGTTTTTTGTTTTTGTTTTTTTTTTAAATAAATTTATTTATTTATTTATTTATTTTTGGCTGTGTTGGGTCTTCGTTTCTGTGTGAGGGCTTTCTCTAGTTGTGGCAAGCGGGGGCCACTCTTCATTGCGGTGCGCGGGCTTCTCACTGTCACAGCCTCTCTTGTTGCGGGGCACAGGCTCCAGACGCGCAGGCTCAGTAGTTGCGGCTCATGGGCCTAGTTGCTCCCCGGCATGTGGGATCTTCCCCTTCCCAGGGCTCGAACCCGTGTCCCCTGCATTGGCAGGCAGATTCTCAACCACTGCACCACCAGGGAAGCCCTTCATGGTATTTTATGCTGTGTCTCTACCTACTTTTACCTACTCATTTTCCCAGGAATGAGCATGAGAATTATTTTCCACCCCATCTTCCCATTTGCTCCAACAAAGAAATCCAACAATAAACATCTCCAGGTGTGTCCTCTGATGAAGCTTTGTGAGAATTTCTTGTGCTTTACACCCGGGAGGGAGATTGTCAGGTATGTGTAGATATATACCCAACAATCTACACATAGAGTAAGGAGTGGGGGTAAGTGTTGCTAGTTTGCCTTCCAGGATGTCCTCCCACTGGGCCATTAGTTCCCACATCACTACTAGTTCAGTTTTGTGTTTTGTTTTTCTTTCACCTGCAAAAGTTTCCTTGAGCATCTTTGGGTAATTATTATTATTATTGATTGTTTTGTAAGAACAGTTAACATGGGACCTACCTTCCTAACAAATCTTTAAATATACAATACTGTATTGTTGATTATAGGCACTATGCTGTACAGCAGAGCTCCAGAACATATTCATCTTGCATAACTGAACTTTATCCCCATTGAGCAACTCCCCATTTTCCACTCTCCCTAGCCTCTGGCAACCATCATTCTATTCTCTACTTCTATGGGTTGGACTTTTTTTTTTTTTTTTTTTGGCCACACTGCGTGGCTTGTGAGATCTTAGTTCAGCGACCAGGTATTGAACCCACACCCTTGACAGTGAAAGCGTGGAGTCCTAACCACTGGGCCACCAGGGAATTCCCTGAGTTTGACTATTTTAGGTACCTCATATAAGTAGGATCATGCAGTATTTGTTCTTCTGTGACTGGCTTATGTCATTTAGCATAATGTCCTCCAGGTTCATCCATGTTGTCATATATGGCAGGATTTCCTTCTTTTTTAAGGCTGAATAATATTCTATTGTATGTATATACCATGTTTTCTTTATCTGTTCATGTGTCAGTGGACTTTCAGGTTGTTTCCATACCTTAGTTATTGTGAATGGTGTTGTACTGAACATGGGAGTGCAGATATTTCTTCAAGATTCTGATTTCAGTTCTTTTGGATATATACCCAGAAGTGGGATTCCTGGATCATATGGTAACTATATTTTTAATTTTTTGAGGAACCTCCATCTTGTTTTCCATAGCGGCTGCGCCATTTTGCATTCCCACCAACAATGTATAGGGTTCCAATTTCTCCACAACCTCACCAACCAAGTTTATGACACAGTTTTTTTCTTTTTTTTATTGTTTTTGCTAGTGCAAAATGCTTATAATTTTTCCAAGGTTCAAAATGTCATTTGCATTTCTCTAATTGCTGATGATTTTGCACATCTCTTTAAAGCTTGTTAGCTTTTGAGGCTTCCTCTTCTGAAGTTGACTGTTTGTATCCTGTTACCATATTTCTTTTGGGGTGGCTTTCTGTTTCTTATTGATTTGCATGATTTTCTGTTATATTTTAGATCTGAATCTCTTGTTGGCCGCTTATCTTAGAGCTGAGGAGTGCCCTTCAATTGCAAGTCTAGCCTCAAGATGTAGCCATAGAGTCTCAGAAAGAGAAAAATGACCTTGGGACTTGAGATAGAATAAACCGGCAGTGATCCTTTGCGTGACATATACTTTCTTATGACCCCAAGGACTATTGGGGTTATCTTGTCATTGAATGTCCTAATATCGGACTTCATTCACAGACGTCCCCCTTCATTACTTCCTTCAGTTACAGGCACCATATATTGCTATCATTATCGTATTACTTTTATTACACCGATGAAGAATGTTTTGCTGCTGATGTAAAATACTCAAACTGATAACAAAATTCTTAAAAACTACCCACAACTCTGCCACCTAGAAATGACTACAGTTATTCTTTTAGGATGTGTTCCAATCCCTGGACGGGAATGGCTGAGAAGATGTAAGCCTTATTATGACAAATGGTCCTCCCTTCCACCCCAGGGCTCTATATTAATCTCTCTTGTAGAACCTTCTACATCTTACTGTAGTTATTTGTTCAGGGATTATTAGAACAAGAGTCAGTTGACTTATGTTTTAGCTCCATCTTGGATTTATCAAAACTTCTCTTTTTTAAGAAAAGACCTTGAACATCAGGCTGGGGGTTTGGACTTTCTTCTGTAAGTGATTGGGAGCCATTGAAGGATTTGAGGTAGTAAATCATCCAAAATGGTTTTGGTAAAGGAAGTTCTTCCTGGAAGCAATGATGCATGAATGTAATTGAATAAAAGTTACATTTATCAAGTACCGGGTATTGTGCTCAAGGTATTATCTATGGTATTTCACTAGATCCTTTTAGTACAATAGTATAGGGATGATCACCTCCAAGTTAGAGGTAAGAAATTTGAAACTCAGTGGGGTTAAGCAATGTGCTCAAGGACACACAGCTGGTGTTGGATTATGGTGTTAAATCCAGCACGTTCAGCTAACTGGTTTCTTTCCAGGTACAGATGCTGGTCTGAAAGATATTTTAGCAGTCTAGGTGGG
This sequence comes from Lipotes vexillifer, assembly GCF_000442215.2. NCBI lineage: Eukaryota > Metazoa > Chordata > Mammalia > Artiodactyla > Lipotidae > Lipotes > Lipotes vexillifer. The sequence continues at coordinate 4,050,422 of NW_006775143.1, read as the reverse complement.
ATCAATTCCCATTTAATAGTGAGAAGTTCAAGTGCCTGGCAAGCTACTTTCTTAGAGCAGCAGCTTTGTTAATTGCTGGCTGTCCCCAGGGGTTTTTCTCTATGACTCATACAGCAGGGGAATCCTGAGGGAAGCTCAGCTTTTACTTCTTGAATTTCAGAGTCCTGACAAACTGTGGTGATTGGAGATAGATATCTGAGTCCCTGCCAACAAAGAGATTGAAGCAGGCATCTTGCGTGAGTCCCTTCTCTCGGACCTCAGTTTTCTTAAGCACAAAGGATTAAATGATCTCTGAAGTTTTCTTTCGTTCTAACACTCAAGGATCTCTCATGGTGCGTAATGTAGTGCTGAGTTCTATGTGGAGCTTAGTAATGGTGATTCATAGGAACCAAACCAAGAATATATAATTACACACAAAACTGGTTGAAAATAGGCTATAGGCAGGGAATAAAAGATGCATGTTCTTAGTTCATGTGGGAGGGACTGTAGGTAAGTTCATTCTTAGAGTCTGTTACTAGTGCCTTATATATTGGTGGCCAGACAGTTTTGTTGAAGGAAAGAATGAGCAATACAGAAAGGCTATATGTCCCCTGATATCTGTCCTCCACCTTCTCCTTCAATAATGCAGCACCTGAAAATTACCTGGAAACCGTAGACCGGGACAAAACCTCATTCCCCAGACTTCCTTGTAGTTAGACATGGCCATGTTATTAAATTCTGACCGTAGGGTATAAATGGAATTAGTGTTGACATTTTTTCAGGAAATATTTTTAAAGGGAGGGGCGTGATTTTCTCCTCTGTTTCTCCTCCTGGCTGGCTAAGATAAAATAGATAAATGGGTAAGATATATGGAGCTTGGATCACAAGCTGGAAGCCACAAAGCAGTAAGAGGGATGGAGTCTGCGTACCTGATGATATTCAAGCCTCTGTATAAACCTTGAACTGCGATGTTAACGTGAGAGAGAAATAGATTTCTATTTTGTTTAAAACATTATTGTTATTGTTTTACTATATGTTGCAGTTGAACCAGCCACAAGGGAACATTTTTTTAAAAGAAACACATGATTTTCATCATCTTTATTTCAAAGAACAGCTGATAAAAAATATTTGGAACATGGTTGTCATAAACCGCACAATCACATATGGCAGATCTGATTTGGGGGATGGCTGGGGGGTGCCTACCCAGCTGGCCAATAGTTAAGTGTTATCAGGGCCAGTAATTTTTGTATAAATACATACAGGTTTTGCTAGGGCAATAACTTGAATATTTTACACAAAGTTCTTAAACTAATCCTTTTATTTTCACGGAAAACTTTTATATTTCTGTTCTTTACGTGAGGTTGTTAATATAAAAGCAATTTATTTTTGTGAATGGAGTGAAGTAGAGGAAAAAAATAAAGGTTCCAAACCATTTATTTCATAGGATGTATGTTTGCCACTGACTTAAAAAACACATTTGTCATATATTAAATTCATATGTATACAGAAACATTTGAAGGATAATAACAAGGAATTTTACAAAATTGATTAAAAAATATAAATCCACAGATCCAAGATGTTCATCAAATCTCAAGCTGGAAAAGCACAAAGAAAAAGACAAAAAAAGCATATTAATTAAATTTCTGAAAACAAGAGATGAAGAGAAAAATCTTAAAAACGGCCCCAAGAAATTATGTGTAGAGGAATAAATGTATTAATCCAATTTCTCATCAAAGACTATGCATGCCAGGGACTTCCCTGGTGGCACAGTGGTTAAGAATCTGCCTGCCAATGCAGGGGACACGGGTTTGATCCCTGGTCCGGGAAGATCCCGCGGAGCAGCTAAGCCCATGCGCCACAACTACTGAGCCTGCGTGCCACAACTACTGAAGCCTGCACGCCTAGAGCCCAACCTCTGCAACAAGAGAAGCCACCGCAATGAGAAGCCCGCAATGAGCCACCGCAATGAGAAGCCCGCGCACGGCAATGAAGAGTAGCCCCCGCTGGCGGCAACTGGAGAAAGCCCGCGCAGCAACTGAGACCAAACCACAAAGACACAATGCAGCCGACAAAAAAAAAAAAAAAAAAAAAAAAAAAAAAGACTATGCATGCCAGAAGAATAGAAAAACGTCTTCAAGGTGCTGAAAGAAAAAAGAAACTGTAAAACTAGATTTATATATCTGATGAAAATATTCTTCAATACTGAAAACAGAACAAAGACTTTTTCAGGAAAAAAAACAGAGAATTTTTGACTAGCAGACCTGGATTACAAGAAATGTTAAAAAAGAAGTTCTTCACATGGAAGGAAAATAAATGATGAAAATTTGGATCTACAGAGAGAAATGAAAAGCTCCAGAAATGGTAAATGTAACATAATTTTTTAATTTAAATATATTACGTTTCTGTAAAAATGATTGATTACCGAAAGCAAAATCAAACCAATATATTGTGGATTTTAATCTATGTGAGAATAAATTTTATGATAAAATTTATCAGAGTACATGAGGAGGTGAATGGAAGTATACTATTAGAAGGTTTTTAATTTATATGTCAAGTACTGAAATATTAATTGAAGGTAGATTGTGATAAGTTAGAGACGCATATTGTGAACCCTAGTGAACAAACAAGTAAACAAAGAAGTATTGCTTATAACCCAATAGTGGAATTAAACTAGAAAGATAAAAAAATATTCAATTAATCCAAAAGAAGACAGGGAAAAAGAAAAGAGGGAACAAAGAACATTTGGGCCAAATTCAAAACAAATAACAAGAAGGTAAATTTACCTAATTATATTATTAATTATATTGAATATAAATGGTAAACATTCCCATTAAAAGGCAGAAATCAGTCCAGACTGGATAAAAATGCAAGACCGACTGTGTGCTGCTTATAAGGAAATCACTTTAAACACAAAGACATGGATAAGTTAGAATTCAAAGTATTGAAAAAAGGTGTAATGTGCACATACTAATCATTAGAAAGAAGAATTGGCTATATTAATATCAGACAGAGTAGAATTCAAAACAAAGAATATTATCAAGACTAACGAGGGACGTTTTATAGGAACATGAGGGTAATTCATCAAGAAGACATAATCCTAAACTACCCAATTAAGAGAGCTTTAAAATACATGACTCAAAAATGGACAGAACAGAAAGAAGAATTAGATAAATCCACAATTATATTTGGAGACTTTAACATTGCTCTTCCTACAAAGAGCTCTTCATGCTCTTCCTATGAAATTAGACAGAAAATTACTAAAATAAGTATAGAAGAATTGAACACATCAACAAAATTGACCTAAATGACATTTATAGAACACTCTACCCACGACAGCAGAATACACATTCTTTTCAGAACTCATGGCACATTCACCAAGATAGACTTGACTGTATGCTGAACCATGAAACAGTTCTCAGTAAATTTAAAAGTACTGAAATCATGCAGAGTATATTATTTGACAATAGCAGAACTAAATTAGAAATCAGTAACAAAATGGTAATTCCTGAATATTTGGGAATTAAACAGCATACTTCTAAATAATTCATAGGTCCAAAAAGATTATACGAAGTAAACTAGACAGCATTTGAACTGGAACATAGAGGGAAATTTTATCTTTACATACTTACATTAGAAAATTAGAAGGATTAAAAATTAATGATGTAATCTTTCACCTCTAAGCACTGTGTCATCTGTTTCCTACAAATTTTCATATGTTGTGCTATTGTCATTCCATTCAAAATGTTTTCTAGTTTCCCTTGTATTGTCAACACAATATTGCATGCTGTAGGAAGTGACAGAGATCAGTGTCACCTTAAAGACCTAGGACATAGGGTTGGTTGACCTTATCGCCATTAATTCATCAGTGTGACCCCTACAAAGGTCAGATGGTTCCTGGAGGATGATCGAGTCTACTGCAAACTCAACCTAGATGGAACTCTACTTGCAGCTGTTATACAAGATGTGGTACCTTTAATAGGGTCATTAACAGGGTCTTAGATACATGGAATGTGGCCACTTGTATGACACATGTGTTTTTTCCATCCCTATCAGAAAAGGGAGTGAGATACAGTTTGTATTCACTTAGAACATACAATAGTATACATTAATCATGCCCCAGGGCTATCTTAGC
>NW_006775143.1:4031833-4046301 GCF_000442215.2 Lipotes vexillifer | reverse complement strand
TCTTTCCCTCTGTCACAATATATTCCGAGGAAACCTGAACTGTCTGAACATTAGGAAGAATATCACCCTTATATTCATGATGTCGTGATAATTGGACCATATATGTAAGAACTGTCAAGTACGTTAGAGGTGTTAACAACACATACACACTCTTCCTAGGGGGTAGGAGATAAACCCTAGGAAGATTCACTTTGAAGGGGCAGTGATTCCTTTTGACAGGAATAGGTACATAGGTCAGGTGTGGCTTTGCCTTTCTTGCCTGCAGGGCCTCACCTGGTATCAGTATCTGGGAGCTTTAAGACTGTACCATTCACTGCCAGTGGATCCCATGTAACAGTGTGTCAGACTGGGCGGGGGGCACCCACTTTACAGTTAAAGAGGCTTTGGAGATTCACTTATCATATCACATTCCACTCATCCAGAAATTGCCAACCTAATAGAGTGATGGGATGGCTTGTTGAAGACACAGCCGAGGCACTAGTGTTAGAATGATGTGTCATCTTCCAGGATGCAGTGTATATTCTAAATCAATGATCTTTGTATGTCACTGTGCCCTCAAAAGGTAGAATATATGGGCTGGTAACCAAGGGAGGTAGCAGTGAGAGTATCCTCACTTGGAGAATTTATGCATCCGTTATGGAAAATCTGAACGCTGAGTGTTTGGAGGTCTTGGTTAACAAAAGGGAATACTTTCAAGGGAACATGGAGAGAGACCATTGAAATATAGTTTATTACTGTTTCCAGGGAGCTTTGGGCTCCTTGTCCCAGGGGAACATCATGCAAGAAGAGGAGTCACCATCCTGATGAAGATAATTATTTCTGATAAGGAGGAGAAAGTGCTCAGTAACGGTAAGAAGTAACGTTTGGCCTCCAGGTGATCCACTTTGGCATTCTGCTGGTGTTTTTCTACCCCATCTTTATTTTTTTATTTTTTTATTTTTTGCAGTACGCGGGCCTCTCACCGCTGTGGCCTCTCCCGCCGCGGAGCACAGGCTCCGGACGCGCAGGCTCAGGGGCCATGGCTCACGGGCCCAGCCGCTCCGCGGCATGTGGGGTCTTCCCGGACCGGGGCACGAACCCATGTCCCCTGCATCGGCAGGCAGACTCTCAACCACTGCGCCACCAGGGAAGCCCTCTTCTACCCCATCTTGATAGTAAATGGACAAATGCGGCAGTCACAGTCTGAGGAGGGCAGGTGACCATGGCCTCAGACTCTTCCAGGATGAATGGGTGAATGGGTCATGCCATTAACTTCTAGCTGAGGGTGAGGGAAAATCTAGAATGCATAGTGGAGCAGTGAATGATGACTGACTTAAAGCCCCAAGACAAATAGCAGTATGGTCGGGGCTGTAGTTTCCCTATAAACCTTTTAGAATCCTGAAGGAATGTTTCCAGAACGAATATGAAGAAGTGGGTCCAAGCGGCACAGGCAGTGGACTCCAGTGGATGCTGTGATATGCTGCCCTGATAATTATGGAGGCACCATCCCAGCCCTGGAAAGAGAACTAACACATAACCTTGCTTGTACCATTGCCAATTTGGGTCTATGTTACATCAGCCAAACCTATACTCTATCTGTCTAGTGCAGTCCTAAAGCAGGTAATGCCATTGTCATGTTGGGACACGTAGGGTTGTTTAGAGGACACCAGGCTGTGAGGCTAGAGCTTTGCCATTATGAGTGAAGCTCTGCCTAGAGACGCAGAACTTCTCCTCTGTCTCCCCAGCTACCTGTCTCTGCAGATGCATTCCTGTGGCTCAGTCAGGGCTCACCCCATAGTTTTCACCTAGTGCTTTGGCAGACATAACTCACTGTGGAGAGGAAGGTGGAAGAGCACATGGAGATTTTTCCCTAAAGGTTTCAGGTTTCAGTTTGAAGACGATTAGTCTTCCCCCCCCCTGCCGCCCCTTTTTGAGAAGGTTTGAAATAATCTCTCAATCAGTTAATCCAGAATTGAATTGCTTTGTGACTCGCATAATTAATTTCATATCATTAAATGCCTCTTTGGAAATGTGAAGCTTTTCATTACACCTCTGGTGGAAAGTAGGGAAATGGCAAGATAGTTCATAAGGAAATTCCAAGGGATGCCTCGGTTTCTAAATCCTCACCTGTCCTTCTAGAGCCTAATGACCTTCTAGAGCCTAATGACCTTCTAGAGCAAAGAAGGTCATTATTTGAATAAGTCACATCAAGGCAGGGTCACATTTTCCACTTGTAAAATGAGACACTTATCCTTAGGCAGCGCAAAAACGATCTTCTCTAGTCGCACAGAGGAGTTGAGTGAATTGGCAAAGATCACACAGATAGTACGTGACAGAGATGTAGCTTGAGCAAAAGTCTGTTGAGACTAAGTCCAATGGTCTGTCTCAGATCCATTCAAGGAGGCTGCCTGTAGCTGAGAGAAGCCAGAGGAGCTCGCTGTGAAGTCACTTGACTGGAGCGAAGGGTGGCTGGTTGAAAGCAGACTTGAGATGATGCTGCACCGGGGGGGAGCTTCAGAGCAGAGCTTGAGATGGTCCAGAGTTGGACTTGAAAAACCAAGGGCTAGAACCTTCAAATAGGAATCAAATAAGAACCAGAGAATTGCCTTAAAAAGGTTCATGTCCTTTAGGCAAACAGTTCTCTTCTTGGGATTCATCTGAAGGAAGGAATGAATGAGCACCTGTCTCCACAAGAATAGCCAGAGAAGAATTCCTTGTAGTATCAATGCAGTGGAAACAGTCTAAATGTCCAACAAGAGGGAATTTTTAAAATAAAGCATGGCACAATCATATAGTGGAATACTGTGTGTCCAATAAAAGTGATGATGGGTTCTTAATTTTTGGCTCATGGACGCTTTTGAGTCTCCAAGGACCATAGATCTTCTCCCCATAAAAGGCCATATATGCACATACACATAAACGTCAACTTTCAATTTTAGAAATCTCAAATTTCCTAAAGTCAGTCCATGGAACATTATGTTAAGAATCCCTATGTTAGATGTATCTTTAATAACCTGGAAAGGTATTTGTGCACAGCATAATTTTTGCATGAAAAAACAGCTTACAAAATGGCATGTGTGAGATGACAAAATTTTATTTAAAAAATGTAAATATCCTTCCAGCTGTGCAGAAAAAGTCTGGAAGTTGGCAGTTGTGCAAGTAGAGTGCACAGGGCAGAGCTCAGAGCTGTGAGGACTCTGCAGTTGGCCAGGTGTGTGGCAAATGTACCCAAGGGCCCCATCTAGTGTTGAGGCAGGTCTAGGAGCCTGGCCCTGCCTGATCTGAGGGCCCCTATCCCTGCTCTTGTAGGGGAGTGCAGTCCTGAATATTGACATGAGCACTTCGTCCTCCAGGTGCCAGTTCTTGAGAACCTGCAGGGCTCTCCTGAAAGTATGACATTGTGTCCCAGTTATGAGAGTGACCTTGGGAAATGGGAGCGTATACAAGGGAGGGGGACAAAGATGGAGAGGGAGCCAGGGTCCATGTGAGGGAAGGATTAGTGAAAGATTCTAGGAGTCTCGGTGGAGGAGAAATGAATAGGATGGGCAAGGTCATTGTCTTCATGCATTTGAAGGCTGTCAAAGAGGGGATACAGTTTTTGTACAGTAATTCAGTAATAATGCATATTATGCACAGTGGCCTAGGCCTTGTGCTAAAAGCTGGAGAAATAGATGATGAAGTTTCTTTTATGTAGTAGGGGAAGGTTGAGGATTTAACAAAACAGATCCTGATGAGAGATGCGAAGGGCATCACCCAGGAGCAGATGAATGAGTTCAGAGCCTCCTTCGACCACTTCGACAGGAGGAAGAATGGCCTGATGGATCATGAGGATTTCAGAGCCTGCATGATCTCCGTGGGTTATGACTTGGGTGAAGCTGAGTCTGCCCGCATCATGACCCTGGTGGATCCCAACGGGCAGGGCACCGTCACCTTCCAATCCTTCATTGACTTCATGACCAGAGAGACGGCCGACACCGACACCGCCGAGCAGGTCATCGCCTCCTTCCGAATCCTGGCTTCCGACAAGCCATACATCCTGGCAGAGGAGCTGCGCCGAGAACTGCCCCCTGACCGGGCCCAGTACTGCATCAAGAGGATGCCCGCCTACTCTGTCCCAGGCAGCGTGCCCGGCGCCCTGGGTTACGCCGCCTTCTCCTCCGCGCTCTACGGGGAGAGCGATCTGTGAGGCCGGGGTTCTGTAATCGCTGGTCCCAGCAGAACGCAATAAAAGCTCAAGTTATAGGTTGTTTCTTGGAAAAAAAAAACAAAAAAACCCCAAAGAAACCAAAACATTCCAGTATGGTCTGCTATGTGCTATATAATAAAGATACGTAGGAGAGCTCCAGGAAAACAAAGGAGCAATTGAACTACTCTACCTGGGGAAGTTGTAGTGGATTTTAGACATGAACAGAACTTTTCCAGGTTTAGAAACATTGCAAAGAGAATTCCAGGCAGGAAAAACAACATATACAAAGGCCAGAGGCATGAAAACCAGAGTGTGTAGGGGAGAGAAGAGGGAGGGAAGGCTAGAGATTTAGGTGGCTTCCAAAGCGTGAAGGATCTCAAATTCTATGCTAAAACATTTGAACCTGTGCCGTGGGAGCCATAAAAAGTATCACCTCTCCCTCATCCTGTGATGGAACCAGGTCCAGTGATGGCAGGTACAGTGGGTCAGAATTGCCTTGGCAAAGAATGACTCTCCATTAGGCAGAGGCTGGTCAGGCCCTTCTTGGAGATGGATCAAAGAGTGACAACTACTGAATGGGGCATTTGACAGGACTTCATGATCTCTTCCACCCCTGGCCTCAGCTTTTCAGGGAGGTATATTTATGTATCTTCCGCTGTGAAAAAAATGTCTTGGGCGTATTGTATATTTTTGTTTTCTAACTCAGTAAACTTTTTATTGTCTTAATAGCTGGTGCCAGAATTCATCTATCAAGGGATTCTTCTTATTTGGAAAGCTCTCATGTCAAGTCACTGAGTGGCAGGTAAGACTCCAAGAGGGTTGGTAAGAGCTCAAACAAAAGAAAAACTGGCTAAGCTGTCCAACTTGGGAACCTAAGAGGAATTTAGAGGTATGTCTCTATCTCTGCATCAATGAGGAAAAGGAGAAATCAGGGACATATAAGGGAGCCGGGAGTGGGGGGGAGGAGGGACTAGAGAGACGGTCTGTGACTGAGGACTACATGGGGTAAAGCCAGAGCCACCGTATGCAGGTTCTGAAAGTTGCCATTGCCCAGGTTGGCTGGCTGAGGGGCCAGGTTAGGGCTGCAATGAAACCAGTGCTTTGCTCTCCAAGTCCCTTGGTCTATGAGTACATGGAGGGAGTGCCTCTACCGCTTCCAGGTGACCCTGGGAAAAACATCCCATGGGAATTCCCTTGTGGCAGGGCAGCCAAAGGAAAGTTTCACAAGGAAGATCTTTAATGTTCGATTTGAAGTTGTTGGTGTGTAACCCCTTTCCTATCTCCTATGTAAATCTTCAAGTAAGTATACTATACTTATCAGCTCTTTGTGCAAGATGCCACACATGTGTGTGAATGTGTATGTAGGAATTGAGGAAGGGCTGGGTTTCTTGTCTGGTTTGTAGCAATGTGGAATAAACAGCACTTGAAGAATCAGGAACCCAGATTTGGAGACATCAGAATGCAATCCCTCCCTGGAAATCTGCAGAAATCTTACAGGCTTTGCTTTTCCATGGAGCATGAAGTTAGTGATTTGAGTCAACTTTATCTGGATTTTAAAGGGCTGGAGGAAGCAAGTGACATTAGGATTATATTTTATTGTTTTGGTGCCACCAGCAAGATGTCATTGATACTTTTATTTTATGACTGTCTGTCTCTTGCTCAAGTAAACCGCTATTGCATCATGGGTAGTTTACACAAATCACTGGAGTTTTATGGAAGCTGTTTAAAACACCAATTCTATGGGCAAATGGAGATTCTGATCTCCAGGATTCAAAGGAGAATAGTTAATTTATGCAATAGATCTTCTGGAATGTATTTTAATAGACTGTAATTGGATGAGCTAGCTGAGCGCAATGCATGGTATGGAAGAGTAAACAATTAGATGTCCTAAGTTCAAGACCCAGCTCTCATGCTACATTGCTGTGTGAGTTTGGGTACCCCCCATCCTCTCTGATATATAATTGTCCCATAATATTAGAATGTTAAACAGAAATGGTGCTTCACTACAATGCTGAACCATAATAAAGGATTACTAACAATATGTACGATATTGTTCTAACCCACTTTTTAAGTTGACTGCTTTCCAGAGGGTCCTCATGTTCGCTGTCCTTGCTTTCCTGTCTTCTGTCCCTGCTTCTGCCCTCCTTCTTCGTATGTCCTGAGTGAACCTTTATTTTATTTTATTTTATTTATTTATTTATTTTTGCGGTACGCGGGCCTCTCACTGCCGCCGCCTCTCCCGTCGCGGAGCACAGGCTCCGGACGCGCAGGCCCAGCGGCCACGGCTCACGGGCCCAGCCGCTCCGCGGCACGTGGGATCTTCCCAGACCGGGGCACGAACCTGCGTCTCCTGCGTCGGCAGGCGGACTCTCAACCACTGCGCCACCAGGGAAGTCCTGAACCTTTATTTTTTTATAGTTCAGGGTTCCTTCACCTCTGCACACTTGATATCATGGGCTGGACAGTCCTTTGTGGCAGGCGGGAGCTGGGCTGTCCTGTGCTTTGCAAGATGCTGAGCGGCGTCCTTGTCCTCTCCTCATTAGATGCCAATGGCACTGTTCTCCCCCCTTGAGATGGCCAAAAATGTCTCCAGACATTGCCAAATATCCCTCTGGGAGCTAAACCATACAGTCCCTCCTCCAGTTTGGTGAATATCCAAGTTTGATGATTATTACATTATTGTTGCCAGTGAGAAGTAGAAATTGAGGATTCTTCCTGATTTCCACCCCCCTCCTTTCACACCACACACACACACACACACACACACACGCACCACTCAAACGCATCTTCGTCCTCTCATATTAATAGATATTAATTCTCTAAGACAGCCCCCTGTGGGAGCATTCCCGTCATGGAAGCAGGGCTCTGTAAGGATGGAGAGCAGTCTTTCCTCTCTTGGTTCATCCTCTGGTTTCCAGGGTGGATGGAGGTACCTGCACTTCTAGAGCTCAGTGATCAGGACTTGAAGCTGAGGCCCAACGTGACGTTACAATTTGTTCCAGAAAATTTTTCCCCAGGAAGATAAAGCTGCAAACCAGTAAATAACCTCATTCTTAACCTCAGGCAGCTCATAAAAACCATTTATTCTGCTCAGGATGATTGAATGCTCACCTGGACAAATATCACCTTTCTCAGGACAGTAGATTACTCAACAGGGCAGACACTCTTGCTCATCAAACAACCGTTTACTCATGAACACACCCTTCAGGACTTTCCTATCCTACACTGCTGACTACACCCTTGACCTCCCCTTTCTGAGATACACTAAAACCCTCTCAAGGTGATGTTCTCCCTTATGTGACGAATAAAAACTGAACTTTGCCTGATAAATGGAGGTCTCTTTGGGGAACTGGCAGTCCCCCAGCCCCTGTCTACTTTTAAAGAAAGGGGTACCATCATAAAGCATGGACCCAGTGATGCTTACGAAAAGACCAGGAGGAAATTTCGAAACAGCAGCTTTTCTGCATCTTTGGCCAGATTAGATTCCTAGTCATGGTGTCCCCACACTGCACTCTATAAGTCGAAAGGAGGTAACAGTAGGATTTATGATTCTCCTGCCCACAGAGTGTGAGTGTAAGCTTAATAGAGTCAGGGTCACAAGTTTTTTTTTTTTTTTTTTTTTTTTTTTTTTTTTTTTTGTGTGTGTGTGTGGTACGCGGGCCTCTCACTGTTGTGGCCTCTCCCATTGCAGAGCACAGGCTCCGGACGCGCAGGCTCAGCGGCCCTGGCCCAGACGGGGGCACGAACCCATGTCCCCTGCATCGGCAGGCAGACTGTCAACCACTGCGCCACCAGGGAAGCCCAGGGTCACAGCTTTCATAAGCAGAGAAAAGAAGGAAAGCACAGAAACACACATACGCACAAATACACATACATACTTTGGAATTATGGAATATTTCATTTTTATACTTTTCCGTATTTAACATGTTTTTCTTAATGAAGATGTCTTCCTGTTCATCCGAATGCTTGCTGTTTTAATTTTCGATGAAATAATAAGTTAATATAATTCTCTCCTAGCGTATACTGGGATATCCAGGATCTTGGCTTCAAAAACTACTACAGAGTTGGGAGTGTATCATTTGTAGCAAGTGTTAACATGACGTATGAATGAAAAGAATTGTGATTACTTCTCCTTTTTTTTCCCTTTGCATTTCTTTACCAATCTCATGGCTACTCATAAATGCACTTAGCAGTGAGATGGGATGAGTAACCTGTGGGGCGTATGACAGGACTCAATGACCAGGCACTAAAGTAAGTCATATTGCTGATACCCAGAGACATGGATGGATATAAAAACTGAGGATACCCTTGACCCAATATGTCTCTATAAAGATGAACTGGGTTTGGCTTCACTTCTACTACTTACTAATTTTGTAGCCGTGAGCAAAATGCTTCACTTTTTAGCTACAGTTTCTTTACCTGCTAAGGTGAGATACCTGTACCTGCCCACTGAGCCTCATGAGTTTGTTGTAAAGACAAAAAGAGATAATGGATATATGCATGTTTAGGAGACAGTTCAAATACATGGTATTATGAGAATACCTCTCAATTTTTCAAACTGATATTAGCATCTATTAACATAAACTCCCACACCCAATTAGAATGCTGGAGCTATTCAGCTTGATGGGATTGCCTGTGGCAGAGATATAGGCGTTTGGGGATCTCCACCTTATCTTAGAGTACCATGGCCTCGCACCGCACCAGGGCCCTGGCTGGAGACCCCAATTTGCAGCCTAGTTCCCCCAGGGCTGCGTGGGTGATAGGTACACTAGCTGAGAGCATCCCTTGGGGGAACGTGTAGGAATGCTTGCACAGCTCCTCACCATCCCTCATGCCTAGCCTGTAATCCACAAATTGGATTTTCCAGGGTGGAGTCAGAGGAATGCAGGAATGAGGGAGGAACAGATGGATAAACACATCTCCTGCATCCACTATTTACTGTGTTCCCACCACCTTCTAGTAAGTGTTATCTCATAAAATACCCAGAACTGATATTACTAGTATAAAGTCTGTGTGATTATACCCATGACAAGCTTCAAGAGTTTACGTATTTTGCCCCAGGTCACAGAGCTCATCAATAGCAGAGCAAGAATTCGCATTCACCTGCATAAATTCCGTTCTGCCTTACTCCATCTGAGCAAGGAAAGCCTTCTGGGATTTGTAGATTAGCCCCATCGGGTAGTAGGACAGCATCAGTACTAGAAGTGATTTCCGTTAGTAGCAGACAGTTCCTAGAGCTAAATGCTTTCAGCTTTTTTTTTCCTCTGCCACTTCCATATTTTGATTCCAAGGATCAAATAATCTAAGAATGTCATAATCCAATGTTAATTCAATGAGACATGCATGAAATTCACAAAAATAGGTAAATATTCTTTTCTTTTTTCTTTTTTAAGGCTATCTTTGGGTGGTGGGTGAGGATGGCTTTAGGCAATGGCTTCCCACTTTTTTTGACTTTTGAAATATGAACTGGGGAAAGTACGTGAAAATAGAGTTTGATAGACTGGAGAAAAGGTTTTTCTAAAATCCCTACAACCTGTGATGGATATGAATAAGGTCACCCTCATTATTGCTTGTTAGACTACATTCCCACTAGAAGGAAAGGAAGTATTTCCTTTTCATTTTAATACTCTTGCCACTTCTCCAGATTTTCTAGGAACCTTAGATACTCACTCAGTTCGAGGAGCATCAGTTCTTTTCTAAATTTCAAGCCCAGAGAGAAGGCTGGGTTGTGAGCACCTGCTTCTTCCTGCCACACAGTGAAGCTGTTATAGATCAGCTCTGCAGAGCCCTGTGGCTAGTTTTCCTGTCTGCAGTAATGTGCTTGCTGGTCCAGGTCCTTGTCCAGGCTGAAAATCTTACTTGGTCTCCAGAGTAATGGTTCTTTTTAATTACATTCTTAAGCCCAGGCATTTTTGCCACCTCACTTCACTCTTGCCTGAGTACTGCACTTGAACCAGCTTTCCCTGTGTTCCATGCTAGCTTGTGTTTCCTTTTCCTAAAGGTAATTTTATTCCTGGTGTCTGTTGCCTTTCCCTGGACCTCTGATCAAATCTCAGTGCACAGCAGTGGAGTCCTCTTGTCACTTCTCTCCCAGAAGACCCACCCTGAACCCCTTATATAACTTGACCCCTCTTTCTCAGCAAGCTGCCTTGTATACAATTGGTCCGCGGAAGTAACAGCTCTGGCGCAATAATACGAGATTCAGTTCCTGACTCTCCTTGCCCCTGAGTATCACCTACATTTACATAACTCAGGGATCCCAGAAGGTGTTTTTTCTAAGCAATTTCTTTTGCCATATCTAAATAGAAGAATGACTAGCATAACTTTAAAATCCATCCCTTCAACAGACACCCTGTTTGGTGTCTTGCCAGGCACCCTATTGCTGATATATTACATGACATCCTGAAAAAGAGCTTGGGGTTTGCAGTCTGAGCAAAATTGGGCTTTGAAGCCTGGCTCCCAGTCATCACTTGTGTGACGAGGTTATTGTTAACTCAAACCAGGATTCTCTCTCTTGCCTCCTGTTTCTGCCTCACCAATCCAGCCTCCACGCTGCAGGCCGATTCTAGGATTGATTCGTCTAAATCACCGCTCTGTGTAATAGGCTTTAAAAAATCCCCTCTTTTATATTCCAAGTTCTCTGTATTGATCATCCATTCCTTTTGTAGTTTAGAAAAAAAAAAATAAAGGAATGCATAAATGAAACATGATGGCATATCATATAGCAATTAAAACTGAATGAACTAGGTCTAAATATGACAGCAAGGGCAAATCTACAGATCACTCCAACGAGTGAAAAAACCATGCTGCAGATACATTCTGAATGTAAATATGTCCTATTTATGTTCAATTTCAGACATACGAAGTATAAAATAAGTTGAGATTTGAAGGGTCCAGTAGGTAGTTTTCCCTTACCTACCAGAGTTCAAACCCATCACACTCCAGGGGCCTCAGGTGGAGCGTTCTGTGTAGCCTCTGGAAAGACCCTTCATTTGGATTGAGGTTGGGGGAAGTGCGTTCCCCTCCCCTCCCCTGTGATGGGACGAGGATGAAGGAAACCAAAGCACCCCGGCAAATTCTTTCTCTAGAAAGGCTCCAGTTCTTTGATCTCTTCATCCTCTGGAAGAATTAATTGCAAGCCCTTTCTTTTTTTTTTTTTTTTTTTTTTTCTTGCGTTATGCGGGCCTCTCACTGTTGTGGCCTCTCCCATTTGCGGAGCACAGGCTCCGGACGCGCAGGCTCAGTGGCCATGGCTCACGGGCCCAGCCGCTCCGCGGCATGTGGGATCTTCCCGAAACGGGGCACGAACCCGCGTCTCCTGCATCGGCAGGCGGACTCTTAAGCACTGCGCCACCAGGGAAGCCCTGCAAGCCCTTTCTTAAAGCCTGCAGGTGAGTGACGGGGTCAGTCTGGCCACCTGCCCTCAAGTCTTGACATGCTTCAGAACATAAGGTATTTGATAGGTACTGCTTTGTAAGTGGTCTTTGGGGGGGGGGCGGTTTCTACACAAACTCCAAGGTGGTAGTAGATGACATTGTTCACACTCTTTTACATTTTTCATTAAGGCCCAAAGGTTCCACAATCAGGCCCCAATGCTATTCGTTCAGTGCCTGGTTCTTCTGTGCCCAGCCCTGTACTGGGCACTCGGTCATGAACAAGGCCAGGTTCCTGGCTTTGGGGGTTTCAGGGCTGGTTGGAATTACCTTCCTAGTTAGTTCTCTGCAACTGTCTCCCGCAAACAAGCTAAGAGTCATCAGAGCGCTGACTCACCAGTATGTAACCGCGCACTTCCCCGCCTTGAGGCCTTGGCTGTGCGTATCCCTCTGCTTGCAGTGACTTTTCTTCCTCCACGGAACACACGCTCACCCCAAAGGCCAGGAGGCCTTTTTTTGATTCCCAGTCCACCATATCTCTCCCATCCTCACCCTCCATGCTTCCTCTGTGCACCTCTAACCCTTCTCCCAGTGCGCCCGGCGTTGGCTTGAGCTGTGCATGTAGCTGTCTCCCCCACTGGATTGGGAGCTCTGTGAGGGTAGAGCCCTTGGCTTTTTCATTTCTGTGTTTTTCTAAGATGCCCGATGCAGTGACTGGCACCTGGTAGAATGGAGGACATCTAAGTGCACTTTGCCATGAGCTACGGGGCCCTCAGTGCGTGAAGCTGCCTCCCCTCCTTCTTTGGGGGGTCTCAGGAAAAGTGGCTGTCCAGATGTGTGGGAAGAGCAGTGGGCAAAGCATCATGAGGCCTGGATTTTTCTTCCTGCCCTCTCAGCCTCCTGGTCCACGGGCAGTCACTTTCCCTCTCTGGGCCTTGGTCTCCACTTCTCAGAAGGGGGCTTTTGTCTCACTGCTCTGAACATGTAAGAACCCGGTGTTATTTGCTGTGCTTCTTTCAGATCAAACCTCCCCTGTATCTGTGTCTCTTTCTTTTCCCCGTCCTTCCTCTTAGATGCGTAATAAACCGAGAGTTTACAGTAAAATCACAGGAAGAGCTAAATGATGTGTTCTGTTCAGGAAAGTACCTGGTCCCCCAGGTAGCCAGCGGCTGCCTCAGGAACCCCGAGCCTCCCTGAGCTGTGGCTCCCAAGGACTTTCAGTGTAGACCCGGCAACCCACCTCGAGCCTTTGATGTGGCTTTGACAGGGCATGATGCAAAGGCAGCCCTGATTCAGAGCTGCAGAAAGGCTTGCTGCTTTCTGCCACCAGCCCCAGGGATCGCACAGTAGTGGGGGACAGTCAGGGCAATGGCAGAGAGCATGAATCTCAGTAATCACACCCACCTGATCCCCAGACTTTAGGCGGGACCAACCTTCTTTCCACCAGAGCTCTCCTAAAGAGGGAAATAGACATGCCCTTAGAATCGGTTTGCACCCTAAGAAGCCAGGTGATGCTCAAAGGAAGTCCCTGGAGAGACAACACATTGAATAATCAGCCCCCGAATCTTCGGAGCTCTCTGTGCTCTTATAAAGAACCAAGGACTCCCCAACTTGTTTATCCATGTCTTCTTCTCAGTAGAAATAAAGGAAATGGAGGAGCCTGAAGATATGGTTTTCTACTCACGGCTTTCATTCAGTGCATTCATTTATTCACTTACTTAGCAAAGCCTTGAGGGCTTACGCCATACATGGCACTGTGCTGCCGCTAGGGACACAATAGTTTTAGATAGATAGATAGATAGGTGATAGATATGTGGCTATTGATATGGATATAGATAGGGATGTGGATGTGGATATAGACAAATAGAGATAGAGATATTGACTAGACCCTTGCAAAGCTCAGAATCTGGTAATGGACGCAGGCATTATACAAACAGTGGCACCAATAGTTGTGGTAACTGCCCGGGGGAAATGACCGGTGAGCCACAAACCTACAAAATGGGGGCCTCTTGATTTCTTCTGGGGCTCAGGCAAGGCTTCCTACATAGAGTCATTTGAGAGTTGAGCTCCAGTGAAAGGAGACCACCCTCCCCCAACCCCCTACCACAGACACTGGTCAAATTAGTTGTAAAGTGGGTTCTGGAGTCAGACTACTTGAGTTTCCATCTGTCTCCACTATAAAGTAAGTAGTTTTTACAAAGTCCTCGAGGACCCAGGCTCCTTCCTTCTGCCCTCCCATCTGCAGCTCTAGAATACTGCTTTCAGTTTCAGGTGACAGGATGGCTGCTGCTCCTATAGGCGTCACAGCTGTTTTCAGGTGCCAGAGGGGGCATTTCCTTTCAAGGAGGTTAGCCACAAGCTCCAGCCATTGGATTCTGCCCATGTTTCATGGGCCAGAACTGGATCTTACAACTACTTTTAGTTGCAAGAATGTCTGGGAGCGGGCAGGGGGATTTTGAACTGGGCACTTTGCCTCATTGAACCAAATCAGAGGACACTGGGTGGTAAACTAGCTGTGTCTGCCCAAGATATAGTCAATATTTATTTCTCTCTGGTCATCTATATCTTTTCCTCACTTTTGGCAACACCCACTGGATTTTCTTTCTGGAAATGAACCTGCTTCCATGATGAAAGTTCCTCATGTCCCGCCCTCCTGAAACCAAACAATGGACCTTCAGGACTTTGAATCCTGAGCAAAAGAGAGAAAAATGGAAAACCAGTTGGAGTACATTCATTCCAAGGTATGGTCAAAACTACTGGTTATTTCCTGCTACCTAGAACCCTGGAACTGCCCAATTTCTGTTCTTTTCACACTTGGTTTTCTAGTCTTCTCTCAGATTCAGGGAGCTGAGCTCATGGAGCCTCTGTTCTTTCTTCCTGAATTGCCCTTTATTTAGCGTCCTCTTCTCCCCGGCCCCTACCCCCCCTTC
>NW_006775143.1:3986680-4031809 GCF_000442215.2 Lipotes vexillifer | reverse complement strand
CTTCTCCCCGGCCCCTCCCCCCCCTTCGCCCCCCCCCGCCCCCCCACCGCCCCAGCACCCAGCTCTCCACGTGAAGCTCAACCTAGCAGTCAAGGGCTCGGCTTTTCTGCTCCAGGCTCCAGGTGGTTGCCTGTGTGTATGTGCCTCTCCGCAACCCCACCGTCTAGACTGCAAGCTCCTTGAGGGCAGGAATGGGGTCTAGTTCATTTTAGGATTTGATTTCTAGCGCCCAGCATAGTGGATAGCACGTGGGGTTTCTCAATGCCTGGTTATTGTTGTTGCTGTATATAGATCCAGCAAGGTGCTGGGAACTATCACAGAATAGGCAAAGCAGAAGACCAGAGTCTTGGCATGGAGAGATTCCAGACCGTTTCTCAGAATCCTACCAGCTGGACAGACATAGTGAGTCCTCACTCTTCAGTAAGTCCTGGCTCATGGAGGCCCCTCCCCTCTACATCAAAACACATTTTTTTTTTTTTTTTTTTTTTTTTTTTTTGGACATTAAATTCTAGTGTTGTTAATGGTCTTTGAGATTTTATGTTTACTGCCTAAGACTCACTTCCAAATGGCTCCTTGTTACTGTGTTACATTATTGTAAGCTTTAACTGAATTATGAAAAGGACATTCTAAGCTTGTTTCTGAAGCTTATTATAGTAATATGTTTTTATGTTTTGGGGGTTTTTTTTGTGTGTGGTACGTGGGCCTCTCACTGTTGTGGCGTCTCCCGCTGCGGAGCACAGGCTCCGGACGCGCAGGCTCAGCGGCCATGGCTCACGGGCCCAGCCGCTCCGCGGCATTTGGGATCTTCCCGGACCGGGGCACGAACCGTGTCCCCCTTATCGGCAGGCGGACTCTCGACCACTGCGCCACCAGGGAAGCCCTCATCATCACCTTTTTCTTCTTCGTCATCATCATTATCCTCATCATCGTTAACTCCTATTGAGTATTTACTATGTGCTAGGCCTGTTCTAAGTGTTATATAAGAGGATAAGCCTCTCACCCAAGGTTATAGCTAACTTCCTGGCAAGGTTAGGATTCAAACTCAAGCCAGTTTGACCCAAAACCTGTGTTCTTGACCCTTCTCTCTCTCAGCCACAATGGCTCTGGGGAGGATGGGGAACTGCCCCAGCCATTCTCCACCTTAAAATCCCTCCACGAAGCGAACTCGGCAGGGCCCCCCGTGATGCACATTGACCCCTCATCCTGCTGGCGGTGCTTCCCTCCATCTGCAAGGAGCCATCCTTCATACCCATCTGTCTCTGCTCCACTTCCCTCCCATGAGGTTCTCATCCTACCACCGCCTGGTGGACCAAGCATGCACTGTGCTTTCCCATCCCTGTGTTCTCTCCAGCTGAAACGCCCTTTCCCAGTCCACCTATCATATTCTTCGTTTAAGACCTGTGTGAAGTGGTGGAGGCACATGAAGTCCTCTTGGATCTGCCCCCCTTGTCAAGCTCCTTCTCTAAACCTCTATGGAACCTCATATTGTCCTCTTGGGGTCTAAGGAGTGGCGGGGGGAGTGGGAAACTAAGGCTTTGGAGACAGACACACTCTGTGAAATCACTTTTCAGCCTCTCACTAGCTTTATGAATGATTTTGGCAAGTTACTTAGCCTTCTGAAGTCTCTTAGTGTCTGTAAGAAGGAGATAGTAGTGTGCACTTCGGGAATATGAGACAACTCTCATAAAATGACTTATGCCTCTGCCCCTCCCCCGACCACCACTTTTATTACATCTACCACCCACCCTCTCTCTGAGGCAAAGATGCTAGGCAACCTACGGGCCTGACTTTCTATCACTCTTAGTGATCATCTTAGTGATTATGCATTAAGAAATGACACCCTTGTCGGTTATCACTTCTGTCTAGTCTGCAAGGGTACTCACGGCCCCCATAGCAATTTCCTGGCCTCCTGATGTCTGAGTTCCCCAGGGGCTGGTGAGTAGCACCCTAGACGTGAATATCTGCCCCATCAACATGGAAATTCTATCTCAGCAGCCTTGCCACTGGTTTATATTGGTAGGTCAGATAAAGGGCATTGCAGGCCGTGTGTGGAAGGGGGAGGATGTGTGCACGTATGGAAGGAAAACAGCCTGGTTCTAGTCATGGAACTGCCTCTTACTCATTGTGCGATTTCCTCAAGTCTCTGCCCCTCTCTGGCCTCAGTTTCCCACCTGTAAAATTTGATAGTGGGAATCAGTCCCTAAGAAGTGTCCACCTGGCTCAACTCTTAGGTCTGGAAGTCTGTTTCAGGGAAGTCAGCTTGGCTTCAGATACCCCATGGTGCTGGGGAGGGGTGATTGTTGGTCGTGGGTCATCCTGAACTAGAGGGGTTCAGGATGTGTGTGTGTGTGTGTGTGTGTGTGTGTGTGTGTGTGTGTGTGTGTGTATGTAGGAGTAGGGGGACCAGGACCAATCCAGGGGGCTACTCAGAGGATGTGTGACATCAACCTAGAAACAGCCACTGAGAGTTCAGTACCACTTGGAATTCATTACCACTTGGAATTCTTGAAGGCACGCTAGACAGTCTTTGTAGATTATCCTAAAGTCAAGCAATTAGCATTCATTGCGTACCTACTGTATACACATATGATACTGATAGGAGTTTTACATTTAGAGTTATATTTTTATAGAGATAGCTGAGTTATATACGCTGTCTCAGAGCATAGTATCATCATTGGAACAACAGCCTTTTGTTACATTTTTATTTTATTAATATTAGTTTCTTCCTTGCACCCTTGGTCCCCTCCCTTATCCTCCCCCCACCCCATCATGAGGATATGTGTATATTTTTTAAAGTGTGTAGTATTCACGGTGAATGTGTAAGCTTTTAATTTATACATATATGGTGCCATGATATATGTTTTATTCAGTTTCTTCTCCCTTCACTCAATATTTTATTTTAAGACTCTATCCACCTCCATGGATGTACTTGTAGCTGACTTTTCTAACTGCTACATAGTATCTCTGTGGACCCGCTACACTATACTCTTCTATTCCGCTAGGGGTGCTAAGTGTATCGCCTCCAGTTCCCAGAAGCAGTGAGGCAAGTCTTGTCTGCTAGGGTACTCATTGCTTTTTCCCAGGTGCTTTTTAAAGGCAGATAACTTGCTGCTAACGGAGACAGCTTTAGGTGCTGCATAGCATAACTATCAGCAACGTGGACTCATATACGATATTTCATCATGAAGCTCCTATCAGTTTAGTGCTAGTAGGTCATTGCTAATCCTCTTTGCTCACTAAATTTCTCTTTTTAAATAGATTAGGAGCAGGTCTCAGGCTACCATATTTGCAGGCAGCACGCTTTAGCTGAAATTTAATTCTGTTGGAAATTCAATTAAAGTGTGATTTAATAAAATCTATTCATTTAAATTGTTCCTTCTATTTTTAATAAGCAACCTAGTTTTTTACTTAAAGAAGTGACATTCCATATATAATAGAATCTGAATGCTGCTGGTTATACAAACATCATTATTGTATATTCCATTAAGAAAGAAATATCATTCTACTAATTGACCATCATACACCATTGAGTATATAAGCATGCTGCTTTCAGAGATGTTAAAATGTGAACAAACAGGCATCTGTTTTTGTTTTCTTTTACAAACAAGGGTAGTTGGGTAAACAGGAAGGTTGATTTAATGAAAAAAAATGAACAGTAACTAATTGACCATTCTGGAGTTAAGTGAATTTGGTAGAAATGAGGGTGCTGGTGCCGGAATGACTGAAGCTTGGGAAACACTGACTTATCTCATGTGGGTGGTCCTCAGACCAACTTTGTAAGGCAGGCATGGTTATTCCTGCTTAGCAGGCAGGCAGGAGAAGTGGTCTTCCCCAGGCCACAAGGTTAAGAGTAAACTTATATTCAGGTACATACGTCAAAAGTCCCTGCCTCCAGGTACTAAGAGTCCATCAAACTTGTGACCTGGTTCCAGGGTGGCTCTCTCCAGCCCCCTCCTTTTTGAGAGGCCTTGAGGAGTGCCTAGATCTTGGCCATTTCCTCCCAATCTTGAGCCCTTCAAAGCACCTGAATGCTTTCATTGTTAGCAACCACAATCACTCCCGCCTGAGTATGAATTAGTGTGTTCTGGTATCTTTCTCACAATGGCTACATTATCAACAGAGAAGTCAGATGATGATGAGTGGACGTTTCTGATATTGAGGTATCCACTAAGGGATGTATATTGAGGACAGAGAATATTCTAGTAATAGCAGAGGGAGTTGTAGTAGCAGTAGTAGTAGTAGTAATGCTTCGTTACGAGTTTTTTTCACTTTTATTTTTATTTGATTCTTACTACCATCATGAGTAGATATTATCCCCATTTTACAGGTGGAAAAACTGACAATGTTAATTTGCCCCAAAATCTCACAATTAATAACTGGTAGAACTGTAAGTAGATCTGTGAAGGAACTGCCTTTCTCTCTTTTTTTAATTAAACTGTTATTTTGAGGTAGTTGTAGATTCACTACTATTAGAGATAAGATAGACTGGTCCAAGAGATCTGGTGTATTACTGGATTTATCACTTTTCCCCATTGGTAACATCTCACAAAATTGTAGCACCATGTCACAACCAGGGTGCAGACATTGATATAATCAAGATGTAGAGCGTTTCCACGGGTCTGTCCCCTGGTGTTGCCCTTTTATAGTCACATCCACCTCCCTCTCCTGCACCCCATCCCATTCCTGACTCCTGGCAACCACTAATCTGTTCTCCATTTCTATAATTTTGCCATTTCAAATATGTTACATAAATATTATACCGTATACAACCTTTTGAGGTTGTTTTTTCACTCCGTTTAATCCTCTGGAGATTCACGCAAGTCAAGTCGTACAGTGTATCAATAGTTTGTTCCTCTTACCACTGACTAGTGTTCTGTGGTTTATCCATTCAGCTTTTGAATGTTTTCAGTTTCCAGCTATTACAAATAAGGCTTCTGTGAATAACCTTGCACAGGTTTTTGCGTGAACATAAATGTTCCTTTCTCTGGAATAAATGCCCAGGAGTGTGATTACTGGGTTTTAGGGCAGTTGCATGTTTTTTTTAACAAGAAACTGCCAGACTGTTCTCCAGAGTGCCTATGCTGTTTTACGTCTCTCACCAACAACGTATGTGACCCAGTTTCTCTGCATCTTCACTAACATTTGGTTTTGTCATTAATTTTTATTTTGGCCAATTTGACAGGTGTGTAGTTATATCTCATTGTAGTTTTAATTTACTTTTCCCTAACGGCTAATGATGTTGAAAGTCTTTTATGTGCTTGATTACCATCTGTATATCCTCCTTCTTGAAACTTTGCTGCTTTTTTTTTTTTTTTTTTTTTTTTTTTTTTTTTTTTTATCGGAACATACAGCCACTGAAGCATGCTGTATTCCTGAAAGTCTTTCAATTGCTGTCTGAGTAACACTCTTGAGATGGATTTTATTTTTATTTTTTTATTTAAAAAAATTTTTTTTGCGGTACGCGGGCCTCTCACTGCTGTGGCCTCTCGCGTTGCGGAGCACAGGCTCCGGACGCGCAGGCTCAGCCGCCATGGCTCACGGGCCCAGCCGCTCCGCGGCATGTGGGATCTTCCCCGACCGGGGCACGACCCCGTGACCCCTGCATCGGCAGGCGGACTCTCAACCACTGCGCCACCAGGGAAGCCCTTTGCTGCTTTTTTTTTTTTTTCTCTAAATACCCTTCCATTTTCCCCAATATTCTGTCTTTCAAAAAATTTAATTTTGTAGGTTGTAAATTCATATGCCATTGTTGGAAATAATACAGAGATCAATAATAATAATATGAAGAACTCAAAAAATGGGCAAAAGATTTGAAAAGACATTTCTCCAGAGAAAACATACAATGGCCAATAAGCACATGAAAAGATGGGCAACCTCGTTAGCCATTAGGGAAATACAAATGAAAATTACAGTGAGATACCATTTCACACCCACCAGAATGATTATAATAAAAAAAGAGAAAATGACAAGTGTTGGTGAGGATATGGAGAAACTTGAACCATCACACACTGCTGATGGGAATGTAAAATGGTGCAGCTGTTTTGAAAAACAGTCTGGCAGTTTGTCAAAAGGTTAAATGTAAACATATAATTCAGCAATTCCATTGCTAGGTATACGTTTAAGAGAGTATTTATAGTAAAAGTATCCATAATAGCCGAAAAGTGGAAACAACCGTATGTCCATCAACTAATGAATAGATGATAAAATGTGGTATATCCGTACAATGGGATACTGTTCATCAATAAAAAGAAATGAAATATTGATACATGCTACAATAAATGCTAAGTGAAAGAAGCCAGTCACAAAGGACCACCTATTGTATGATTTCAATTATATGAAATATCCCAAACAGACAAATCTATAGAGACAAAAAGTAGATTAGCAGTTTCCTATGGCTTAGGGGTATGGGGGCGTTGGGGAATGATAGATAACAGAGGCAGGGTTTCTTTTTGGGGGATAATTAAAATGTTCTAAAACTGTGGTGATGGATATAGAACTCTGTGAATATACTAAAAGCTGTTGAACTGTACACGTTACATGAGTGAATTGTATGTTACATGAATCATACCTCTATAAACTTGTCTTTTCTTAAGGAAATAGTATGGAGAGATTCTGTGTATCCTTTACCCAGTTTCCCCCAATGGTAATATTTTGCAAAACTATGGTATGATAGAATATTGACACCAGGATGTTGAGATTGATACAACCCACTGTGTTATTTAGATTTCCCCAAATTTACTTGTACTCCTCTCTCTGTCTCTGTCTCTGTCTTTTTTTCTCATTCCCTCTGCCTCTGTGCATGTGTGTATTGTGTGTGTTGTTCTGTACGTTTTACCACGAATGTCACTTTGTGTATCCACCACTATAGTCAAGACACCAAACGGAACATTGCCTCTTTTAAAGCTCTACTCACCTTAGATTCTGTCTGAGGACGTGCTCTAAAGACCTTTAATTTGTCCTCACCGTTAATAACCCAAAGCAGAGCAGATGCCCCCTTGCCTCCAAGCATACTCCTCCTTGCCATCAAAGGGCACAAGTCATAGAGGAGCATGAATTCCCACCCACACCGGAGGGACGGAAGGTTGGGATTGCAGGCACCATTCATCTAGATTCTAGAATCACCCACACTTCTGAAAGAGTAGGAAATTGTCTTACCAAAAGGAGGAACATGAATTCGGGAAGGGGGATACGCCCCCATGTCTCCACTCCCGCTTCCTCCTCCCACCAAGTTCGGAAGCGAGCTCTCTAACTCCCAGGCCCGGCGGGTGACTCGTCAGCGCTTTCGGAGATCCGGTATTTATTGGGTTGCCACCAGCAAACGGTCTCAGGGAGAGGACTGGCAATGATTCATCTGTTCTAATCCCTGTGTTTTCATCAGCCTTGCCTCTGTGAAAGGGGACAGCCCCGGTCGCTCTTCCACATCATCATTGCTTTGGTTTCTCTCAAAGTGTTTGCTCAGAAAAAGCCCAGAGTTTGGCCCAGGTTCATTCTGGGCTTCCAGGGGAATTTCCCATCCTCAGACTCCATGGGTGAATTTGCTAGAACATTCGCTCCTTACCTGGCAGGGCAGAAGGTAAATCTGGCTCTAGCACAGATGGGTTTCTTTTGGATCAAAGACAAACTTACTAGGATCCCATCTTCTAGGACAAGAGATGTGGGAAGAAATAGCCATTGTTACTCTCTGTCTCTTAACTGTGATCCCAGTGCTTCCACATCACTGGTCCTATCACAGCTGACCACGTGCTGGTTTCAGCTCTACCCTCCACCTGGATCTTATAATCCAGCCATGACTTGGTCATCTAACACTCACCTTGTGTCCATCTGGCCTTTACAACCCTAACTGTGACCCTTGAGTGCCAACTTCATCATCTGATCCCCACCTCTGCAAAACCTCAAACTCCAACACTCACAATCCCAGGATCCCAGTTAAATTTTGCACTGTGACTGGTGCTTGGTAGAACCTCCAAAAACAAGTACTAACACTAAGGATGATAGTATCTTGATTAGTTGAGGAACTCTGTGAGACTAATAGAAGCTCAGAGATGTGAAATGACTTGTCCAAGGTCACATAGTGTAATAGCGATGAAAATTTGTAAGAACAAATTCACATGTTTCTCCTTTAACCATGGTTTCCTTGTAGTCTCCTACCTCCTTCAAGTTCATTATCTCAGATTACAGGTACTTGTCTTCCTTAGTAAGACCATAGCCTTGAAAACTAGAGGAAAAAACAGGGTGATCAGCGGGCTGAAGGCCCAAGGAACAGTTGGTGTTGTAGCTTGAGTCTGAAGGCAGACTGTTGGCAGAACTCCCTCTTCCTTGAAGTGGGGTGAGTCTTTTCCTTAAGACCTTCAAATGATTGGATGAGGCCCACCCACATTATGGAGGGCAATCTGCTTTACTCAGAGTCTGTTGATTTAAATGTTAACCTCATCTAAAAAATATCTCCACAGCAACATCCAGACATGCTCGATCAAATATCTGGGTACCATGGCCTAGCCAAATTGACACATAAAATCAGCCATCACATCAACTAAGGCTTTGATGGAAAGGAGACTGGGTGGGAAGGAGAGGGGATTGAAACATCCTGTGTGGGCATTTGACCAAGAAAAGAGAAGTAAATGAAGGAAACATCTAGAACAGAAGGTGGTTCTTATTTCCACTCTGTGGTTGTGGAGCTGCCAGGCAGAACTGCTCCACAGGCTATCATACAAATGTAAGGGCGGCTGTCTAAAAGTAAACATCCAGGGAAGCGTCTGTGAGGCCAAGAGCCTTAGTCCTTTCAGGCTGCCTTTGCTTCCCATGTGCTGTGCATAGCCGAGTGCTGAGGTGGGGTACTGGTTAGAAGATCTTTCATAACAAGACCAAGGTAGTTCTGTGGAGAAGTCTGCAGACATAACAAACCGGTTGGTATGAGGTCAAAGGGACTCACAGCCAGACCTCAGAAAGGTGTGGAAGTGGCAGGGCTGAGTTAGCCAGGGAGCACCCAGCCTTTGCCCAAGCAGAGAGAGAAAGAGAGAGGACCACAGCAGACCTCAAATTTCACCTGTTGCAGGCTTCAGCTGCAAGCACTAGCAGGTCAGTCTGCAATTAGGTAGATCAAGGTTGTTACTTCTGACACCAGCCTCCAACTGGCTTTGTGCCTCAGGGCTCCAGCATTTCCCTTCCATCCTAAGGTTCCGTAAGCTGGGGGGGCAGGTGAAAACCATCGCTTTCGAGATTGGGCCGTATTCTCCTAGAGAAACTGAGAAGTTTCTAAAGGGTTTATTTAAATTATTGGCGTAAGTTAAGTATAAATTATATAAAATTTAAAGTCCACACTTTATCTGCTAACTGGCATGAAGATTAGACCTCTAGATTCATTAGAGAAAGTAATACATTTCAAAGTTGATGTGGGATTGCATTTGTGACCTTGTTATATTAGTAAGTGGTAAGGAGTGAAAACTAGGTCTTCATTTCTTCAGAGTTTTCTGCTGGCTTCCAGAAAGTGTTAACATGATGCACCAAAACTCTCCACGGTCCTCCACTACCGCTGACTGACCCCTACCAGCCTTGATCCCGCCCTCTGGCCATGGCCTTCTGACATTCACTCCAAGGTCAGCTTAGGCTAACTGAAGGACGGACGCTTCTAACATTCTTCTTTGTACAATGCATTGCTATGCTTTCATTACTTTTATTTTGAGAAATAAAAAAAATGTAGAAAGGTATAAAGAGTAATATCGTGCACATTACCACTATCCAGATTAACAAATGCTAAGGCTTTGTCATATTTGTTTCTAGTTTTTTAGACACGTGTTTTAGTGAAACACTACAGATGAAATTACAGTCGCCTTTGACCATTATCCCCAGACCCATTTTCTTCCTACCTTCCCCAGAAGCAGCCAGGTTCATGAATTTGATGTGTGTTCTAGTCCACTGGAAAAATACCTTTATATATACAAATGCACACATCCGTGAAAAATACAAAATATTTTGTGTGTGTTTTAAAATCTAATCAGGTGGTACCCACCTGTATCTCTAATCCAATAACTGCATTTTTCGTTCAATCTTCATGAGACTACATGCTAATGATTCTAGTTATTCATCTGCTACATTTTATTTACTCTCCTGTTGATAGGCGTCTAGTTTTTTTCCCCTAATTTTTAAATTTATAGCCAGATTTCAGTGGACAGCTCCGTATGGTAGTCCCCCTTTATCTGTGGTCTTGCTCTCCATGGTTTCACTTTTTGCGCTTTCAGTTACCTGTGGTCAATGACAGTCCAAAAACTACTAAATGGAAAAATTCCAGAAATAAACAATTTGTAATTTTTCAGTCGCTTGCTGTTCTGATGGAATCTCGTGCCGTTCTGCTCCATCCCACCCAGGATGTGAATCATGCCTTTGTCCAGTGCTTCTTTACCCATTAGTCACTTAGTGGCTGTCTCAGTTATCAGACTGACTGTTGTGGTATCTCAGTGCTTGGGTTCAAGTCACCCTTATGACCCCAAAGTGCAAGAGTAATGATGCTGGACAAGACGTACTGTATAGAGAGTTCGGTATGACCCACGGTTTCAGACATGCACTGGGGGTCTTGGAATGTATACCCCGAAAATAAGGGGGGAACCGCTGTCCGTGTTTTTCATGGACACACCATGTTTATCTCTCTATGGCATGCTTCTAGAAGTGGACTGCTGTATTTCTTGTACTTGTATGCAGTAGTTCACACTAGGGGATCAGTAACCTATGTGTGTGTCTGTCTTTCCACCTAGAAGCTGAATTTCTTGAGGTTGGGGGCTGTGCTTTATTCATTTCTGTATTGCCAGCTCCTGACACATAGTGTGGAGATAAATGAATAGATACACGAATGAATGAAATGCTCCCCCTGCTTTCCCAAACTAGCTTCTTCCCTCACCCTAGCATAAGAGCAAAGGGAAGTTCCTGCCACGACTTAACAGTATGTGTTACTCAAACCAGCTCATTTAATTACCACGACTTTCTGAGATACACTGTTTTACAGGTGATGAAACAGAGGCTTAGAAACGTGAAGTGAATTCCTGCCATCACAGTCAGTTAGGAGTGAAGGCAAGATTTGAACCCAGGTCTGTCCAGATCCACAGCCTGGGGCCTCTCCATTCTCTTCCGCTACCTTCCAACACTGGGACTTGCTAATATGGAACTGGTCTGATCTTTTGCCTTCATAAACATGACATCAGCTCGACAGTTCTCTCCACCTCAATGAAATCTTGTTTCCTTCAGAGTCTGGGGAAATCACCTTCGTGAATTATCCCGCAGCTTTGACTAATTAACCTACGTCCTTCTCTCTTGGGCCTTGAGAGATCTACTTAGGATTTTAAAATGTGAGCAGGGGCTTCCCTGGTGGCGCAGTGGTTGAGAGTCCGCCTGCCGAGGCAGGGGACGCGGGTTCGTGCCCCGGTCCGGGAGGATCCCACATGCCGCGGAGCGGCTACGCCCCTGAGCCGTGGCCGCTGAGCCTGCGCGTCCGGAGCCTGTGCTCCGCAGCGGGAGAGGCCACAGCGGTGAGAGGCCCGCGCACCGCAAAAAATAAAAAATAAAAAAATGTGAGCAGGATGCTTTGGTATCAGTGAGGCTGAACCTGTAATTCTCATAATAATGGGAAAGCTAGACCAAGGAGCCAAGGAAACGTGCCCAAAGTGACATAGTGGATTGGAAGCCAAGCTAAGTTCAGTACCAGGTCTCCTGTGCCTGTGTCTGGAGCCCTTTCATCTGGCTTTTGGCTCTTCTCTGGCAGGGAGGCGAGCTGGGTGGGGTATGGCTTTGCTGTCTAGCTGATTTCAGGAGCAGTGCAGAAGGGCAGGGGCAGGAACGAATATCCCGGAAGCCAAGGAATGTGCATTCAGTGAAGTCCAGCTTGGTATGTACCAGATGGAGATGCTGAATCTGCTGGACTCAGGTCAGAGGAGAAAGCCGTGTTGGCTGCATGGGACTGTATTGGCCAGGGTTGGCTAACTGCCACAGCAGACAACCCCATACACTCTGTGGCAGAGCACTATACCAGTTGATTCCTTGCTCACATCACGGCCCGCTGCTCTTGGGTTTGATCTCTGCTCTCTGGGGTTGTCTGGGGCAGTCAGCCTCCTTGCATCTGCAGACTCTTCCCTCTTCAGCCCGCAGCCTGCAAAGTCAGTGTCCAAGGCGAGTAGGGGGCTGTGAGCCAGGGCCAGTCAGGGGCATAGCCTGGGCTAGAGCGGGCATTCCTCGCTCTGTGGCCGGGGGCTGACATTTCTACCACACTGTCCTGCCTCTCAACATCTCTGATCCTGTTTGCTCCTCTCAGGAGTGGGAATCATGCAGCCTGTTCTGCCCGTGCTCAGCACTGAGACTTCACACCCTGGAATATGTTTTATAAATGGGCGTGTGCCCTGCAGATATAAGCATGGCGGTGGTTTCTTTTCTAAGTGTCAAAGAACTAAGCAGCCTGCCCACCCCGACCTGGAATCCTTTTCTTTAAGGCCCTAAAAGTAGATGACAAATCTGAGGAACATTCCTCAAGGATGGAAAGACAGCTGCAGTGCGACCGCCTAGGACACGGTCACTGCCGCTGTGATTTAAGGCACAGGGAGCATCTCTCCCCAGATAGTGTGGTGAACACGTGCTGTGTGTACGTGTTGACGCTGGGAATCAGTTCCCACCTCTCCCAACCCCTCCCACCTGCAGCTATCAAGCTTGTAGCCCCAGGGTCAGTGGTTGACATTGAACCCGGGCTGCAGCACCATTGGTTGGCCAGAGCATGGAATTTGGAATCTAGTACGTCTGGTTCGAGTCTTGGTTCTAGTGCTTAGTGGGCTCACTTTCCTCATCTATACAATAGGGAGAATGCCTTACACGGTCGTTTTGAGAACGAAAGAGCTCATTATGAAAACTGCTGAGCAGATTGAAAAGAGACAGCAGTCAGGAAAGCTGCGGTTATTTTCATGCCATGTCCAATGTGCTAGAGAGATGAATTCTGGGCACTTGTATAAGGGTTGAGTCAGAACGTTACCTTGTGGCTTCCCAGGTGGCCCCATTTCAATAAGCGGCCTTTTGCCTCAGTGACCCCTCCCTGCCTCTCCCAGTCACTTCCCTGAATCTTTGTGGGCTTCACGCAGGCCAGGTCCAGTCAGGCCAGATCCCCGGCCACCACTGCCACCTGAAGGCCCATGGGCTGGATTCCCAGGCTGGGCTCCACCATCTTGACCACTGGGCAGTGCAGTGTAAAATCTAAAGTTTCTCCATGGCCCGTTCATGGTTTGGCTCGGACTGACCTCACGGACCTGGTCTTATGTAGCCCTCCTGTTTCTCACTATAGCCACGATGAGCTTCCACCTCAGCTTATCAGGCCTAAAGCACAGCCTGAGACAAGAGCTTGGCAGGTATTCCTAGGATGCAGGAGTGAGGGCGTGGGCAGGGTGAGGCAGGGAGCGGGGCAGGACCAGTGTGTGCTTTGGTATTCAGTTCTTGCCGTGGGCAGCCATGGCTCCATCCCACTGGAGTTCCTGCGAGAAGGCCTGCGGAACATGCCTCGGAGTTGTCCCATGGAAGGAGAGGAGCCCGGGCGTTCATCCAGGCCTCCCAGAGTTAGATCTGAGTGGTCTGAATGCAGACCAGCAGGAGACTGCCTCACTAGTTGAGGGGTCCCAGGGATGTCCCACCTCCCACTTTGGAAACGTTCCTGAGTTAGATCTGAGTGGGCTTCCCGGGCTCTGAAGAAAGCCCTGAGGCAGAGGATGGAGAGACTTAGAGGCACGTGCTTGAAGGACAACCTGTCCACTGCAGCCACACTGATGGCAGAGACGATGTCGGATACAGGAAGTGTCCGCTGGACCCATACTCAGCAAGCTGCAAGCTGCTTCTCACTCGGGGCCTTTCACTCTTCCTGCCCGCACTAGTGGTCTAGGTTCAAAGGTCGCCTTCTCCAAAGGGGCTTTCCTGGCATCCTATCTGTAGACACCCACCTGTGATTGCTCCATCCCAATATTTTTCTTTCCATGACTCTTCTCTGGCAGCCTGGACAGTGTAGCTTACAACCTATCAGCCAGTACATGGGTCTGAGTGTTGGGATAGGTTCAAACGGGACCTGCACCAGGCTTGGGTTGGGGTCATTACAGAAAACTAGGGGCCAAATGCCAGCGCTGGTCCAGGGAGCAGGTGCCAAAGGAATGCTAAAACTTTGGTTGATTATCAGATATTGGGGTAGAAAATGTCAGAGTCAGGCACAGCAGGCAAGGTAAGCACCCAGCAGAAACTAACCAGGCAGCAGGAAGTGGGGACTTAGGAGGAGACCAGAAGGAAGGTCCAGTGTTATTTCTGCAGACAATGTCAGACTAGCAGGAGTCTCTTGGGAGTGGACAAGATGCACTTCCTGGTCCTGCTTTGTCATTTAAAGAGCACCTTCCTGTCTCTGGGTTTCTCTCCCTCATTGTGGCCACACCAGTGATGTCACTAAAGGTTGGGAGAAGTGACAACTTGTGTACACACCTCAGTGAAGATGCATTTCTATCCGGTAGGTCATTTTGAAACCCTGAAGGTGATGGGATTTTAAGACCAGGAAAGAATCTCTTTTTGAGTCTTGGTCCAAAGGGGAAGCATCCTGAAGTGACCCCTAGAATTCTGGAGACTCTGGCATGCAGACCGGCAGGACACTGCCTTGCACTGACCATAGTTTTCCGAGCCGCAGGTGAGAGCAGCCACTTCTCTACAGACCGGCTCAGCAGGACCAGCTTGCCTGAATACAGTGTGAGTCACAGACTGTGGTCAGAAGCTGGGGATGCAGGTGTTCCTTTCACAATGACCTCGAGAACCCTGTCTCAATTCTCCACACTGGGGGAAAAGCATCAGGTCAGGAAGAGCCTGCAGAATGATGTGTCTGCCTTGTAGGCAGAGAAAACATTAGGTTGCATGTGCCCTTATGTGTATGAATCTTCTTCCATTCTGACTCAGTTCCAGCAAACAACCTCTTGGCTTTTGTTGTTTGTACAGTCAGGTTCTGCATTTCCTGAGAGTGAAACTTGAATGGTAGAGGAAAGACTTATTCCTTACCCTTATCACCAGTGTCTGTACTGTGTGGGCAGCCTCCACTGCCAGCCTTTGCAGTGTATTAAGTGTCCAGTTGACCCTTGAACAACATGAGTTTGAACTGTGCAGGTCCATGAATACATGGATATTTTTCAGTAAATATGTACTATTGGATCTGTGGTTGGCTGGAGCTGCAGATGTGGAACCGTGGATATGGAGGGCAGCCTGACTGTATCCACAGCTGTCTTCATGGTTCCCAGTTCATGAGGTTCTAAAATAAAAGTGTTCCATTTAATCCTAACTGCATTAAGTAAAGCACCTCCTCCAGAGTGTAGTTTTGAAGTTATCTAACCTTTCTGTGCCTCAGTTTCCTCCTCTGTATAATGGACATAATGGCATTTTTTACCTCCTAGGATTTTTGTGAAAATTACATGAGTTTCTACATGGGAAGCACTTATAACAGTACTTGGCATATATCTGAAGCTGTTTTAAGTGTTTGAAGTTATTATTTTTTAGTATCATCACTCATTTAAAGATGGTGACTCGGAGGGAGAGAAATCAGATATTGTTTTCAAACTAGGGGAACCCACACTGGGAACCTGTGTGCACTTTCTTATTTTAAAGATCTATCTTACCTTTTTGCGGAAAGATTTGCGATGGTTTGTGGATTAAACAGAAGCAAAATCAAATCACTGGGATGAAAAAGAGAACAGAGACCCTTAGAAGGAATAGACCTGAGCTGTGATGACTGGAATAGTGGCCAATGAATTGGCCCTTAATTTCCTTGCAGTTAAGGCAGTGAGGGGATGAGCTGGATGACATATGTTTCTCCTCCTCCAAACGGCATCAGATACACATTCATTTGCAGAAATAAACTCAGCGGGGGCAGGGAGGGTGGACCAGACACAATAGGAATTTACTATGTGGTTCCTTTAAGTATAAGTGACTCTGAGTGGAATTTCCTGTGGCTGTGTACCCAGTTTTACTAATGAAAAGCTGTCAGATGTGTGACTCTTACGTGAATCCTCTGGCAGATCCAGGGACTTTTCTTTTTAGAGCTGAAACACTAAATTAAAAATCATAGTGTGGACGAAAAACACACTGAGTGTTAGCTGCCTCTCACAGTTAGCAGAGGTATACTTAAATTTTAGATTTCCTTCTCTCCCTCTGCCCCAAACTCTTCCATGGAGCAGCTACCTGAACCCAAGGCACATGAACTCACCTGTCTGCTCTTCCTAAATTAACTGCAAGCATTCATATCAGCTCCGTCTATACATCAGCCAGGCAAACATTCACCAGTCAGTCACTGTGTGCAGTGTGGATCTAGGGAGTAGGGAGAGGATACCATTTGCTGAGCCCTAAGTCTGTGCGAGACACTTTCTGGGACACTTTATTGCATACACATTATTATTATTATTATTATTATTTATTATTATTTTGCCTCTGAGTCCTTGTGTGATCTTTTTTTAAATTCAAACAGAAAGTCACAAAAATTATAATCATCCTCATCAGTTCACTCAGTCCCATGTAGTTAATTTTTTTTCATCTTGATCTTTTGTTAGCACTTTTATGAGTTCATCAGTTTTCCATTAGAGTTCTGAAAATGCTTATTCATTCAGTTCAGCAGTAGAGTCAGTTACCAGAAACCTGTACTTGTCAGAGTCTTTTCCATGAATTCCTTAAAGATGAAACCCTTTTATAGGAACATTTTTGCAAAAGCATCAGAGTACACCCAGAACTGACTGTAAAAGACAAAAGACTTAAAAATGACCACGGTTAAAGATTTGATGAAAGTTCATAATAATGCAACTGACAAGGAAATTTAGTTATTTCTGAGATATACATTTTAAAGTAATAACTAGAATTATGACTTATAACATTATACAAGAACATATAAGATTTTTAGAAATTTCATGTAATGTCTGAAACATTTATATAACATATTTCCATACAAATAACCCAAAGAAAGTTTAGTATTAGTTGTTTTGTTCGTTTGTTTGTTTTTTTATACTGCAGGTTCTTATTAGTTATCAATTTTATACACATCAGTGTATACATGTCAATCCCAATCGCCCAACTCAGCACACCACCATCCCCACCCCACCGCAGTTTTCCCCCCTTGGTGTCCATATGTCTGTTCTCTGCATCTGTGTCTCAACTTCTACCCTGCAAACCAGCTCAGCTGTACCATTTTTCTAGGTTCCGCATACATGCGTTAATATACGATATTTGTTTTTCTCTTTTTGACTTACTTCACTCTGTATGACGGTCTCTAGATCCATCCACGTCTCAACAAATGGCTCAATTTCATTCCTTTTTATGGCTGAGTAATACTCCATTGTATAGATGTACCACAAATTCTTTATCCGTTCGTCTGTCGATGGGCATTTAGGTTGCTTCCATGACCTGGCTATTGTAAATAGTGCTGCAATGAACATTGGGGTGCATGTGTCTTTTTGAATTATGGTTTTCTCTAGGTATATGCCCAGCAGTGGGAATGCTGGATCATACGGTAAATCTATTTTTAGTTTTTTAAGGAACCTCCATACTGTTCTCCATAGTGGCTGTATCAATTTACATTCCCACCAACAGTGCAAGAGGGTTCCCTTTTCTCCGCACCCTCTCCAGCATTTGTTGTTTGTAGATTTTCTGATGACGCCCATTCTAACTGGTGTGAGGTGATACCTCACTGTAGTTTTGATTTGCATTTCTCTAATAATTAGTGACGTTGAGCAGCTCTTCATGTGCTTCTTGGCCAACTGTATATCTTCTTTGGAGAAATGTCTATTTAGGTCTTCTGCCCATTATTGGATTGGGTTATTTGTTTCTTTAATATTGAGCTGCATGAGCTGTTTATATATTTTGGAAATTAATCCTTTGTCTGTTGATTCGTTTGCAAATATTTTCTCCCATTCTGAGGGTTGTCTTTTCGTTTTGTTTATGGTTTCCTTTGCTGTGCAAAATCTTTGAAGTTTCATTAGGAGGCTGTCCTTTCTCCACTGTATATTCCTGCCACCTTTATCAAAGATAAGGTGACCATATGTGCATGGGTTTATCTCTGGGCTTTCTATCCTATTCCATTGATCTATCTTTCTGTTTTTGTGCCAGTACCATACTGTCTTGATTACTGTAGCTTTGTAGTATAGTCTGAAGTCAGGCAGCCTGATTCCTCCAGCTCCATTTTTTGTTCTCAAGATTGCTTTGGCTATTCGGGGTCTTTTGTGTTTCCATACAAATTGTGAAATTTTTTGTTCTAGTTCTGTGAAAAATGCCAGTGGTAGTTTGATAGGGATTGCATTGAATCTATAGATTGCTTTGGGTAGTAGAGTCATTTTCACAATGTTGATTCTTCCAATCCAAGAACATGGTATATCTCTCCATCTGTTTGTATCATCTTTAATTTCTTTCATCAGTGTCTTATAATTTTCTGCATACAGGTCTTTTGTCTCCTTAGGTAGGTTTATTCCTAGATATTTTATTCTTTTTGTTGCAATGGTAAATGGGAGTGTTTTCTTGATTTCACTTTCAGATTTTTCAT
Source organism: Lipotes vexillifer (assembly GCF_000442215.2). Classification (NCBI taxonomy): domain Eukaryota; kingdom Metazoa; phylum Chordata; class Mammalia; order Artiodactyla; family Lipotidae; genus Lipotes; species Lipotes vexillifer. The sequence continues at coordinate 4,013,262 of NW_006775143.1, read as the reverse complement.
CATTAGTATATAGGAATGCCAGAGATTTCTGTGCATTAATTTTGTATCCTGCTACTTTACCAAATTCATTGATTAGCTCTAGTAGTTTTCTGGTGGCATTTTTAGGATTCTCTATGTATAGTGTCATGTCATCTGCAAACAGTGACAGTTTTACGTCTTCTTTTCCAGTTTGTATTCCTTTTATTTCTTTTTCTTCTCTGATTTCCGTGGCTAGGACTTCTAGAACTGTGTTGAATAATAGGGGTGAGAGTGGACATCCTTGTCTCGTTCTTGATCTTAGAGGAAATGCTTTCAGTTTTTCACCATTGAGACTGATGTTTGCTGTGGGTTTGTCGTATATGGCCTTTATTATGTTGAGGTAGGTTCCCTCTATGCCCACTTTCTGGAGAGTTTTTATCATAAATTGGTGTTCAATTTTGTCAAAAGCTTTTTCTGCATCTATTGAGATGATCATATGGTTTTTCTCCTTCAGTTTGTTAATATGGTGTATCACATTGAGTGATTTGCGTACATTGAAGAATCCTTGCATCCCTGGGATAAACCCCACTTGACCGTGGCGTATGATCCTTTTAATGTGTTGTTGGATTCTTTTTGCTAGTATTTTGTTGAGGATTTTTGCATCTATGTTCATCAGTGATATTGGCCTGTAGTTTTCTTTCTTTGTGACATCCTTGTCTGGTTTTGGTATCAAGGTGATGGTGGCCTCGTAGAATGAGTTTGGGAGTGTTCCTCCCTCTGCTATATTTTGGAAGAGTTTGAGAAGGATAGGTGTTAGCTCTTCTCTAAATGTTTGATAGAATTCGCCTGTGAAGCCATCTGGTCCTGGGCTTTTGTTTGTTGGAAGATTTTTAATCACAGTTTCAATTTCAGTGCTTGTGATTGGTCTGTTCATATTTTCTATTTCTTCCTGATTCAGTCTTGGCAGTTTGTGCATTTCTAAGAATTTGTCCATTTCTTCCAGGTTGTCCATTTTATTGGCATAGAGTTGCTTGTAGTAATCCCTCATGATCTTTTGTATTTCTGCAGTGTCAGTTGTTACTTCTCCTTTTTCATTTCTAATTCTATTGATTTGAGTCTTCTCCCTTTTTTTCTTGATGAGTCTGGCTAATGGTTTATCAATTTTGTTTATCTTCTCAAAGAACCAGCTTTTAGTTTTATTGATCTTTGCTATTGTTTCCTTCATTTCTTTTTCATTTATTTCTGATCTGATTTTTATGATTTCTTTCCTTCTGCTAACTTTGGGGTTTTTTTGTTCTTCTTTCTCTAATTGCTTGAGGTGCAAGGTTAGGTTGTTTATTCGAGATGTTTCCTGTTTCTTAAGGTGGGATTGTATTGCTATAAACTTCCCTCTTAGAACTGCTTTTGCTGCATCCCATAGGTTTTGGATCATCGTGTTTTCATTGTCATTTGTCTCTAGGTATTTTTTGATTTCCTCTTTGATTTCTTCAGTGATCTCTTGGTTATTTAGTAACGTATTGTCTAGCCTCCATGTGTTTGTGTTTTTTACCTTTTTTTCCCTGTAATTCATTTCTAATCTCATAGCGTTGTGGTCAGAAAAGATGCTGGATATGATTTCAATTTTCTTAAATTTACTGAGGCTCGATTTGTGACCCAAGATGTGATCTATCATGGAGAATGTTCCATGCGCACTTGAGAAGAAAGTGTAATCTGCTGTTTTTGGATGGAATGCCCTATAAATATCAATTAAATCTATCTGGTCTCTTGTGTCATTTAAAGCTTCTGTTTCCTTATTAATTTTCTGTTTGGATGATCTGTCCATTGGTGTAAGTGAGGTGTTAAAGTCCCCCGCTATTGTTGTGTTGCTGTCAATTTACTCTTTTATAGCTGTTAGCAGTTGCCTTATGTATTGAGGTGCTCCTGTGTTGGGTGCATATATATTTATAATTGTTACATCTTCTTCTTGGTTTGATCCCATGATCATTATGTAGTGTCCTTCCTTGTCTCTTGTAACATTCTTCATTTTAAAGTCTATTTTATGTGATATGAGTATTGCTACTCCAGCTTTCTTTTGATTTCCATTTGCATGGAATATCTTTTTCCATCCCCTCACTTTCAGTCTGTATGTGTCCCTAGGTCTGAAGTGGGTCTCTTGTAGACAGCCTGTATATGGGTCTTGTTTTTGTATGCATTTAGCAAGCCTGTGTCTTTTGGTTGGAGCATTTAATCCATTCACATTTAAGGTAATTACCAATATGTATGTTCCTGTGACCATCTTCTTAATTGTTTTGGGTTTGTTTTTGTAGGTCCTTTTCTCCTCTTGTGTTTCCCACTTAGAGAAGTTCCTTTATCATTTGTTGTAGAGCTGGTTTGTGGTGCTGAATTCTCTTAGCCTTTGCTTGTCTGTAAAGCTTTTGATTTCTCCATTGAATCTGAATGAAATCCTTGCCGGGTAGAGTAATCTTGGTTGTAGGATTTTCCCTTTCATCACTTTCAGTATATCATGCCACTCCCTTCTGGCTTGTAGAGTTTCTGCTGAGAAATCAGCTGTTAACCTTGTGGGAGTTCCCTTGTATGTTATTTGTCGTTTTCCCCTTGCTGCTTTCAATAATTTTTCTTTGTCTTTAATTTTTGCCAGTTTGATTGCTGTGTGTCTCAGCACGTCTCTCCTTGGGTTTTTCCTGTATGGGACTCACTGCGCTTCCTGGACTTGGGTGGCTATTTCCTTTCCCATGTTAGGGAAGTTTTCGACTATAATCTCTTCAAATATTTTCTCTGGTCCTTTCTCTCTCTCTTCTCCTTCTGGGACCCCTATAATGCGAATGTTGTTGCGTTTAATGTTGTCCCAGAGGTCTCTTAGGCTGTCTTCATTTCTTTGCATTCTTTTTTCTTTAGTGTGTTCCACAGCAGTGAATTCCACCATTCTGTCTTTCAGGTCACTTATCCATTCTTCTGCCTCAGTTATTCTGCTATTGATTCCTTCTAGTGTCGTTTTCATTTCAGTTATTGTATTGTTCATCTGTTTGTTTGTTCTTTAATTCTTCTAGGTCTTTGTTAAACATTTCTTGCATCTTCTTGATCTTTGCCTCCATTCTTTTTCCGAGGTCCTGGATCATCTTCACTATCATTCTTCTGAATTCTTTTTCTGGAAGGTTGCCTATTTCTACTTCATTTAGTTGTTTTTCTGGGTTTTTTTTTTTTTGTTCTTTCATCTTGTATATAACCCTCTCCCTTTTCATCTTGTCTGTCTTTCTGTGAATGTGGTTTTTGTTCCACAGGCGGCAGGATTATAGTTCTTCTTGCTTCTGCTATTGCATACACATTATCGCAAACACATCGTTGCATTTGTTATAATCATTCGAGGTCGGTATTATTATTTCTGATTTATAGATGAAAGCCTTTGTGGCTCAGAGAAGTTATGTAACTTAACCAAGGTCACACGGCTAGTTCTTCAGCAGAACCAGAGCTTGAAGCCATCATTCATTGGTTGAGCATATCTCTGTCTTCCTTGCCAGAGTTTGCCAAGGAGTGATTTCTGCCCTCTCCACACCTGCAGTCTGGTTGGAGAGGCACTCTTCTAGCTCCTTGCCCAGTGGTCTTGTTATGATTGATCTCAGGACTTAGTATTAAAAACGTGTATTATATGCTGTACATGAAGCCATTTAAATTCCATTTGAATGCTCGTGGTATTTAGCTTAAGTGGGGAAGAAAGGATGAAGTGGTGACTGAGATAAGGAGCTGAATGATAATATTATATATGTTTTACACTTAAGATCTCCTTTATGGAGACTGTGTCTTTGAGCAAACCTCCTATAATTTCCTAAGAGAAGTTTAGAAAGTGCAATTCGGCCTTGAGCAGTCTCTTGTAGCAAATCCTGGCCCAGGGAGGCAAGGCAGTAAGATTCTCTGGCAATAAGTCATGGTTGAGGCTGCATATTTCTTTTTCTGTAAGGAGCTTGCTTCGGAGAAACTAATTAAACCCAGAAATTTTAGGAGGTTCATGGTGTTGCCAGCTTGCAAATATGGCTCCTCCCCAGGGTGTTCCCCGGAGGAAGGGCTCTGTCTGAGCAGAGAGACAGGCAGCTCTCTGGTTTTTCTTCACCCCTCCTGTCTTCCCAGACGGTCACTTTCTTCTTAAGAACAATATCTGGGTTTTGTAGTGTCCTAACTCTTTCTTTCTTTTTTAAAATTGTATTTAGTTTTTATACAGCAGGTTCTTATTAGTAATCTGTTTTATGTGTATTAGTGTATATATGTTAATCCCACTCTCCCAATTCATCCCCCCCCACCACTGCTTTTCTCCCCTTGGTGTCCATTCATTTGTTCTCTACATCTGTGTCTCTGTTTCTGCCTTGCAAACCGGTTCATCTGTACCATTGTTCCAGATTCCACATACATGCGTTAGTATACGATATTTGTTTTTCTCTTTCTGACTTACTTCACTGTCTTACCTCTTTCTTGACAGCCCTTCCTCGTGTTGTATTAGAGACTCAGGATGGAGCCTGGAAAGCCTGTAGTAGAACTACATTCTGGACGCCTTGTATGAAACAACTGACTGAACCAGAGGTACAGAGTAAGTCCGTTTTGAGGCTGGAAGGGACCTTATACCACTCTGTTTAATGTCTAACCACTACCAAGACCTGGGATCCCTCCAGTATCAGGGGCTCACTGCTTCTGTGACTGCCTGTTCTCTGGATGGCTTTGGTCACTGCAATTTCTTTTCTTATCTGAGTGCCATTTCTCGCCGTGTAGATTTAACCATTGGACCCTCGTTCTTCCCTCTGTCACCTAACAGAATGTCTGCTCTTTGCTTTCCATGACAGACCTTCAGAGATTTTGAGACAGAGGTTATGTACCTGCTTATTATTCCATTTTTCTCTCTCTAAAGAGCTGGGGATTGTCGTCTTCCCACTACCCTGATTGTCTGATATGCACCGTTCAAAGAATGACAAGTATATTAATGAAACGTCTATTAATTGGGCGCAAACTTCTTTTCGAATGGGCCTGGTTGTGACCTCACTGTCCTTCCCAGTAACGTCCAGGCAGCTATTTTAAATTGATTTCTTAATAAATAAACATTAATTGTGCAGCTACTGTGTTCAAGCTCCATGTCCTGTGGATGTGAACACAGCAGAACAGTTCATGCCCTCATGGAATTTGTAGCCCACTCTGAAGCTAACCCTGTGTTGCACTGAGTTGGAAGCTCTTTGCTACCCTGAACTGGGCTTTTGGGTGGAGATAGATGCCTATTCATACCTGACTCTGATGCTCACCTGAAAGGTGCCCAGGTGGAGTGTGGTCTTCTGCCTCTACAGAGCTGGGTCTGCTATGTCCCTCTCTCCCAGATTTCATTTGCACACCTGGGGCCTGGTCTACTCTCTCTAATGCTAATTGCTTAGAAGACCTTGATTGTGGAGAAATATATACACGGAGAAGCTAAATGCCTCGGGGGATAATCCAGGCCTCATTTTGCACTGGAAAACAGAGGCACTTTTTGGAGAAGCTTTTGAACCCACAACTAGGTGAATCCAGTTTAGTGATGTTCCTACCATACCTGGAAAATTCCCTTTCTCTCTTTCTTTTTCTCTGTTATTTTAGTAACCTTTCAAAGTTAACGCCTGCAAATAAAAGGCTTGAGCGGTCAGCTTCTTTTGCTCACTTCCCATCAGTCCTTGAGAAATGAAGGTTCTCTGTGTGGTGGGGTGGTAGGACCTCTGTCCAAAACTGGAGGATGCTCTCCAAGAGACCACATGTTTGGAGAGTCCCTGCAGAAGTAATTTTCACCGGGCACGTATTATCCCCTGTCTTTGAAATGACTGATACTTAATGGTGTTTTTTTCCTCTAAATGTCCTATTGGATTTTTCCCTCCTTGGCTGTGAGACAATCTCCACCCATAGCCTGTCCCTCCCTAGGAGAGGCTGCTGTCTGGGGCTCTTGATAGAGCAATTCCTTTCCTGTTTCTTTAAATCCCACCATTAGCTTCTGACCTGTTGAGGCAATGAGGTGGGTGAACGGGAACTGAGTGTAAATCCAAATTGACTGCATGGCCACTTTGGAGAAGTTACTTCTTTTCTGAGTTTGTTTGTTTCCATTTACAATGATGATCTGGGGACAAAGTCAATACTCAGTGAATTGAATAGAAAAATAAGGTGAGGCTAATAGACCTCTCCTCTCAGGTCTGATCATGTATTCCGTAAACATGTAATGACTGAGAACAACAGAACAGGCTCCATTCTAAGTGCTGGGGATACAGCAGAGGGGAAACGCATTTAAAGTCCCTGTTGTCACGGAGCTTGATTTCTGGAAAACATACACACAATTAAGTAAACCAGTAGTATGTCTGTCCAGTGAAATTATGTGCTATGGAGAAAAATAAAGAAGAGTACTGGGGGTGGGAAGGCATGTGTGCATGTGTTTTTGCACATGTGAGTATGCAAGTGTGTGTTTACGTAGGAGGTGAGGGAAAGGCTCATTGAGAAGGTGACATTGGGAGGACACCTGAAGAATATGAACAAGTGAGCCATGCGTGGGGGGAGGTTGGCATGGTGGAGTGCTACAGGCCAAGGGCCTGCAGTGGGAGGGTGCTTGCTGGGTTTGAAGAACGGCAGGAGGCCAGTGTGTTAGCGCATCATGAGAGAGGGGTCGAGGTCAGGGAAGCACCAGGGCACAGATCACTCGGGGCTTCAAAGGCCACTGTGACACCTTGGCCTTGCTCTAAGCTGGAAGGTGAGCTTTGGAGGCCTTTAAGCAGCGGAATGAGATGACACAACTCAGCGTTTCAGGAGGATGGCTCTGGGGGGACAGAGGGTCCTTGGCTTCATTTTCAGTGCTGTCCAAGCTGCTCAGGATAATCTGGAGGGATCGGCATCTAAACCAGGCTTTAGAGGTGAAGGGAAAGGAAAACAGCAGCGACCAATGGCAATAGGAACTAGCCCCCAATTCTAGACGTGCCTCACTCTGTCTGCAGAAAGAAGCGATTGGGAAGGAGGACAGAGGTCTTGTTGCTGCGGGGCCAGGCACAAGCCAAAGGAACAGACATAGGACGGGAGAAAATGTGTGAGCTTGACCTTCACAGCAGCAATCGGGGTTAGCAGGCAAAAGTGAATTGGTGATGGGGCATCAATACAGTGGAGCAAGGGGGGGTCCTCGCGAAGGATCCTTGCAGAATCTGAGTGGGGACTGGATACGTGGGCCAGAAACCCTCCTTCCCTGTCCCCACTCTGTCCTCCCCTCCCCTCCCCACACAGCGTACATTTGTAAGAGGTGATAAGCAAGAGGGTTTGTGGTTGTTGACAGGAGGCTTTGTGTAGCAGAGGGGGAGGAGAGAGCAGAAGAGGTGCTTGCCATGCCCTGCTGCCCTGGGCTGGGTGTCAACCCCTCCTCGAAAGAGGGATTAGAGTGACAGTAGAGAAAGTGTTTTCCTGAAAGCGTCTGTGAGCCTGGGAGCCCCTCGTTCCGTCAACACATCCGCAAGGGCGTGCTCTCCTAAAGCCGGGGTAGGCTGCCATCTGCTGGTTGACTTCAGTATTTCACCCAGATGCTCGGCTTTGGACAGAGGTCTTTCAATGTCAAAGACAGATCTGCGCTGACATTTTCTCAAGGCCAGGCGCTGCCCATATTCTCTTTTAAATCATCACAGATTCTCATCAGCATAGGTCCTCTTCATTCTCAGTTTTAGGGATGCTCAGAAAAATTAAGTGACTAGACCCAGATCATTCAGTAATTGGAAAAGTTGGAATTCGAGCTTGGCTCTGACTACAAACACAATTACTTAAAGAAGTTGGTATGATCACATCAGCTTTGCAGACTGTGAGTGTTGTGAGGGAACCAGCAAATGGCAGGTGTTCCGTGTGTGCTGAACAGAAAAGTGGGTACAGGAATAGATCTGCGGATGGATGGGTGATCCTCAAGGCGTTGCAGCCCGAGGGGTCAGCCGACCTAGGTTTTAGTCCCAGCTCTGGCACTTCAGGGCCGCTGAACTTGGGAAAGTCATCTCATTGCTCTGATACACAACTTCTTTGCCTGTAACTGCAAATGTACTGGGCTAACGTGGGAGCTACTTATTTTGCCTGCGTGTGTGTGTGTTTTCTTTCTGAAACATCTTGAAATCTATTTTCCAGTCTTGGTGGGGTTGGAGCAATTCTCAAGAGGACAGCTTTTCCCTGCTTCCCTTCCAAGCTCTAAATTCTTTTGCAGGACTCTCTGGGGAGGGAGGAGGACGAGGGAGTGAGCCCTGTGCTGGCCACTAATACAGCACACCAGCCCAAATCCTGGCAAGACGCATGTGTGGGGAGTGCAGCATCCCACGGGCCAGAGGACACAGGTGGACAGGCAGATGCCTCTCTAGTGCAGGAGTGAGCTTTCTAAAGGGCAACGCTGGTGTCTCCTGGCCTAAATATCTCCAGCTCTCAGCTGCACTCAGAGGATGCAAAGCCTTCAAGGCTAGGCCCTGAACCACTGTCACCCTTGGTGTCCAGCCACAGCTTCCCCTGGCATCGCCACAGTAACCTCCAGGGCCTCCCCGATTCTCCTGCTCACCCTACCCAAATTCTGAAGAGCCATGCCCTAGCGCTCCTCGGCACCCTGTAGCCCCCCTGTTCCGGAAGCTAATGGAGGCTTGACTTTAGCTCCCCACATCCCTGATTAGTCTGGCTTAATTGAGACGACAGGGAATTGAGAGCAGCTCAAAAATGGGGTGTAGACACGGAGAAGCTCTCTGAGACCTCAAGCCCTATGGGTTTTACCTTCTAAACGTCTCTCAGAGCTATGTGCTCCATCTCCAGGACCACAGATATAAACTCAGTCACCTTTCAGCTGGACTCCCTGCAGTGACCTCCTTGCGGCTCTTTCCCGTCTTTACCTCCCGGCCCAAAGACAAACTGCAACAAAAAGGTGGTTTTCTTTTTTAATTGAACTATAGTTGAGTGACAGTATTTTGTTAGTTTCAGGTGTACAGCACAGCGATTCATTCCTGTATTCATTCATTTACATATATATTCTTTTTCAGTTTCTTTTACCTTATCGGTTATTACAAAATATTGAGCAGAGTTCCCTGTGCTATACAGTAGGTCCTTGTTGGTTACCTATTTTATATATAGTAGAATGTATACGATAATCCCAACCTCCTAATTTATCCCTCCCTCCACCCCCATTTCCCCTTTTGTAACCATCAGTTTGTTTTCTATGTCTGTGAGTCTCTTTCTGTTTTGAAAATAAGTTCACTCGTATCTTTATTTCTTTATTTTAGATTCCACACGTAAGCGATAGCATATGATATTTGTCTTTCTCTGTCTGGTTTATTTCGCTTAGTATGATAACCTCTAGGTCCATCCATGTTGCTGCAAACGGCATTATTTCGTTCTCAAAAAGATTTAAAAGAAAAAACAAAACAGGCATGAGCATAATACTTCTCTGCTCAAAATTCCTTAGTTGCTTCCCATTGCATTTAGGAAAAAGATGAAAATCCTCATTCTGGACCAGAAGAACCGCAGAACAGGGTTGCCACTGCAGCCTCTCTTCCTCCTGAGCCTCTGACTTCCTTTCTGAGCAGGCTAGCAGCCTCAGGGCCTCTAAAAATGTTCTGCCCTCTGCCTCCCCTGCCTCGATCACTGGTTAACTCCTATTTACCATTTAGATTCCCAATTCATGTGCTCTTCCTCAGGGAAGCTATCCTGGTCAGATCCTCATTAGATGTTCTCCTAGCGTCTCGTATTTCCTTCCAGAGCATGCCTTCAGTCTGCAGTTATACATCTGCTTGTCTGCTGTGAATGTATAACTCACGTTGCCATCCTCTCCCTGGTGTGGAGGCTGCATGAGGGCAGGTTTGTTCACTTAGTGCTGGGCACATGGGGGTTACTCATTACTGACTTTCAAATGCAAAGGGAAATGAGACTATTGGGAGAAGAGAGCCGCTCAGCACAGCCCACAGGGAGCCCCCTGGATACTCTGGAGTTGGCGAGGTGCGGTGGGAAGGAGAAAGGCTTGGGAGGGGCAAGCCGAGAAAGGGAGCAGGTGGGATGGATTGTAGTCGCAAAGGACGGGGCTGTGTGGGTAGATGGTGTGATGGCGGGTGTGGGGAAGCAGCCTCAGAGGCTCTTTGGTCTGCATTCCTTGCTGAAGTTTAGAAGTCCCCCCGCAGGTACCCAGTGGGCCAAGCTCAGGCTGTGCGCCCAAGCCCGGCTACCAAGGGGAAGAGGAAAGAGCATATTCCCTTGCGGCTTCCACGGTGGGAGGAAGGGCCCTCACCCAATGGGAAGTTCTCCAAAATCAGAAAGCGGTTGGGATGCGGGGAAGCCAGTAAATGACCAACGTGTACTACAGGGAGAGAGGCATGAGCAGAAATGATGGGATAAGGCCAGCAGGCAACTGTAACAGAGGTGCCTAGTGCCTGGGTGTCCCCGAGAACAGGCACGCCCGTCAGGGTCCCTGAGAAAAGTTTAACTTGAGGGCCTATTTCCAAAGGGGTGGGCAGGCCAGAGGAGAGCCACAAAGGCCAGCACGGTTCCCCGGGTCTAGTAGCAGCTGATGTGCAGAGACCACCCCTGGCCTGAAGGGGCAAGTTGGGGGGAGCAGTTGTGTGGAGTCAGTCAGTTGGCGGGCACTGTAACTCCTCTGAGGGAAACTCTCCCACCATGATGGCCCGCCCGCCATGATGCTGTAGAGATGAAGCTGGAAAAGGGGTTCCCCGACTCACCCCCCACCCCACCTCCATCAGTCTCTTCCCTTCCATGTCCCTGTGCTGCCTGCTGGAAACCTGGGGGCATGGGAGTCCATTGGTCTAATTCATAAAGGGTGGTCTTAAGGATACAGAGCACGGAGAGGGGAGCAGAGCAGATAGGGGAGGGGCAAAGGGGGCACCAAACACCCCGGAAACGTACTTTCAGTGGAGAGCCACAGAGTGCATCGTGGAGGTGGGAGTGGGCTTGGACCTTGAGGGTGGAGTAGAATTTCACAAGACCTTCCAAGATGGAGGAGGGTGCTTGAACAAAGCCACAGAGCCAGCCACTGAAAGATGTGTTTGAGGAATACCGAGCCCACACTTCTGACCAGAACTTGTGGCGTGTAGACAGTCTGAGACCCACTGTGGTGGTTTTGAATGCCATGGCCTCGGGCCTTCTGCCTACCCAGTCTCCATGTGGAGGCGTCTGCGATCTTCTGAAGGCCATGGTTAAGGACTGTTGTTTGATGCGGCATCTTCACCAAGAGACTTGGATTCTTGTGTGGCTTCTGGGAATACCTTACCAGCTTAGTTACATCTATCTCTCTCTTGGGAGGGGTTAAGTTGGGGCTCGGAGGCTCCCAAGTCAGCAGCCAGTAGGGGGTTAAGCCCCTCACTTAAGGCTTGGTTGTTGCAGGGAGCCAGTTTGTTTGAGTTTACACAGCAAGGCCAGTGTTGCTATCGCTGGATTGTAGGCAACAAGGTCTGCTGCTGACCTGGAGCAGCAGATTGTGTATATAACATGTCTGCATTTATTAAAGCAAGATGAACTCAGCAGCAAAGGATCTGGCTGGAGCCATAAATTCCTCTGATCCTTGTTTCGGAGCCATCACATTCCATTTGAGTGAGGTCTATCAGCCCAAACATTTTCATTAAATAAGTCGATTTGTTGAAAATCCCCAAGAGAATGAACCGAGGATTGCAACACCCACCACCATCCTTGTTTTAAAAGACAAATGTATAATGTGCGGTCCTGACTCACATTCTCTGAGTACAAACAGGTCTGCTTTTCCGAGCAGTGAGTTCCCTCCATCACTAGATGTAGTCGGACCAGACTGGGCGACACAGGCTCTCTTCCTCTGGGGGGACGCTGAGCAGGGGACAAGGAGACATTCCTAACAGACTTTCTCTCTAAGATTGCGCGGTTGTGGGAGCCTGATGAAGGATTCAGGTAGCTTCCCGCACCCCTCATTCTGCACCGCGGCACACGTACGCTCAGGGAAGGAGAGATTTTCACCAGAGGCTTGGGGGAGAGAAAGGACACCGGGGCCAGAAGGCCTGAGTTTAAGTCCTAGTTCTATTATTAACTGGGTAGATAGCCACGGGCAAGTCATTCCATCCTATGATGCCCCCCAGTCCACCATATATCAAGTGATAGTAGCGACAGCCCATGCTGATGAGCGCTTGATATCTGCCAGGCACCATGCGAAGGGTCTCATGGGGATGGTATCATTTATTTTCCACAAAAATGCTATGAAATTAAGAAGTCCGTGTATCCCCATTTTTCTGGTGAAAAAACTGAGGCACAGAGAGGTTAGGGAGCTAAGGAATGGTGGAGCCAAGGTTTGAACACAGGCAGTCCGCCTCTGGGGACCTTAACCCTTGCACGATAACAACTGTCACCTCATCTATGTCATAGAACTTTTAGGAGACTGCATTAGAAAATGGGTATAAAAGTGCCTTTTTTTTTTTTTGGGCTATTAAGGAATGGTGGAGCCAAGGTTTGAACACAGGCAGTCCGCCTCTGGGGACCTTAACCCTTGCACGATAACAACTGTCACCTCATCTATGTCATAGAACTTTTAGGAGACTGCATTAGAAAATGGGTATAAAAGTGCCTTTTTTTTTTTTGGGCTATGCGGGCCTCTCACTGTTGCGGCCTCTCCCGTGGCGGAGCACAGGCTCCGGACGCGCAGGCTCAGCGGCCACGGCTCACGGGCCCAGCCGCTCCGCGGCACGTGGGATCTTCCCGGACCGGGGGCACGAACCCGCGTCCCCTGCATCGGCAGGCGGGCTCTCGACCACTGCGCCACCAGGGAAGCCCTAAAAGTGCCTTTTAAAACAATAAACTGTTAGTCTTGGAAGTTTTGAGCAGGAAGCTGTATCTTAAGTTATAAGCTTTTCCCAAACTTATTCAGCTTTGTTCAAAACTGTTTTCCTCTCTCCCAGCCTGTAGTCTCCCTTTCCTTATTCCCCTCCTGCTTGGCCATCATCCCTCCTTTCCTCTCCCTTCCATCATCCCTCCTTTGCTCAAATATATTGGTGGAATTTGGTGGCTTTGGTGGAATTCAGGCTCGACAATGAAAGGAAAACCAATGGCCAAATTTAAAAGTACTTGTGCTTTTACTAAACAAAAAAAAATAATACAATCAGGTACTGTCCAGATGTGTTTTGGAAAAGGAAAATCTGTTTAAAAATCCTTAGTTTACATCATCATCATCATTATTATATTAATAACATTAATCATATCCTTAAAATTGAAACAGTATTGCTTTTCTGAAATGTAAAAAAAGGGACGGCTTCAAGACACACATTGAATCCCTGCTAACAAAAATAATGATAATTAATTATACAGCTTTGTGTAAAATATAGCTGGTTCTAAAACAAGCTACCACTGTACAGCCTACCCCGCTCTCATTCCCAGAGCCACCCAAGAGAAGGAAAATCATTGTGATGCTGTCACTGGAAGACTTTTGCTGAATCAAACAACAAAATGGAAACCTGTTGGACACTGTGGTCTTTGGTGTGAAGGGAAGTCATCGCAGAGTGGGTGAGGCCAGCGCTGCCGCTGCCGGCCTGGGTGATCCATGGTCAACTTTAGCTCCTGCCAGATGCCCAGGTGTGGCTTAATGGTCAGACTGCTCACATCGATGCTTTGGTAACATTATTTTCGTTCTCTGGGCCTACTCTTCTCTCCCCGAGTTGTCCCCAGAATTTATGCCCGTTTGCGCCTGCCTTCGAGGTTTCGGAAGTTGCTGGGTCTCAGCTTCATCTCAGCAAACTGGATTGAATACTCGTGGCCCTTCCAGTGGAACCAGTTAACACCCTGTGAAAAAGAGAAGACCTTCAGATTGGTTTCCATCAGGCAAGGTGTTCACCGACCATCGCTGTCTCGTTGACGGAACAAGACGAGTTCCGTTTCAACTAGACCGTTTGGTAGTTCACAGCTGTCTCTTGCCGATCTGTTTATTGATCCGTGTAGTGAAAACTTTCAGAGGGGCTGGCTGACTCAGACTCAGTTTTTTTACTTTAGGCAGAAGTCACCTGAGTTTGCACCGAGCTTTCATCTGCCATCTTGAAATAAAGTGGTGGCTGATGAAACTTGCCACCATTAGGATTGGGTGCTGCAGGAATTCGGATCATGATTGGAGCTTACAGAATTGAGTAGCTATATGCAGGGGTGTCTATACTTCACAGAATTCCTATGGAGTGTTTTAGTAGGGGTTCCTATGGACCGGCACAAAGAGCATACGTGGACACAAGTTTTGCAACCTGACATATAAGGTTAAATCTTAGTGCTTACTTGAGAGATATAAATGAACAAGTTATCAAAACATTCTGGGCCTCAGTTTCATTATTTCTTTCTTAAGGCCCAATAATGCTAACCTTGGAAGGATGCTGTGAAGACTAAATGGGTCAGTAAAGGAGCTGCCACAGTGCTGGAAACATCATAGGTGCTCCATAAATATTCTTCCCCAATCTCAAGAAGGGAGAGATATTCTCGGAATTTTGGCCAAAGATTTTCCTCAAGGAAAGACTATATTTGCTTCCGGGCCTCCTAGTTCCAGGTCTGATTCTTTAGCAAAGTCTACAGATGGTAGAATCTGCCCATGGAATCCCACAGACCCCTTGTCCTACTGGGCGTGGGGGTCAGCTTCAGAGAGTCCTGCTATAAGGCCTCCACCCTGCGCACTGACACCTCTTCTCTTTAAGCTTCATAGGGCTGGGAGGGAACATGTCCACAGAGAAGATAATGGCTGGTGAAATGAGGCAAAATATCGATGTTTTGTTTGATTGTAATTTTTTGGCATTGACTGATACTGGACAGTCTCTATATCTGACAGGGGGATGGGATTTGAGAAGAGCTGACTCATTTTATGGGCAAATGTGTTTGTAATTACTCAACTTGGTCCTTGTGCTGCCTTCCTCTGCCCTCGTTCTCCCCTCTGATAGAGGTTCAGAGCTGGAAGCAAGCCCTCCTCGTACTATATTGGTGGACACTGAAGGCAGAGAGGGAAAGTGACTTCACAGAGGCCACACAGAGCCAGAGCTGGGACTGAACTCCCATAATTGTTCTGTGGTCTTTTACGTCATCTCCTTCTTCCAAAATTGGATGGGAAAAGAAGTTTCCTTTTGGCATATGTAGCTTTTTCTCCCCCTCCCAAAGGACTTTGTGTTACACTGGTGTTAGGGGATAAGGAGATAAAGGCAATACAGTAGCTCTCAGAGTGGATGTGTTATTGAGGCCACATGATAAGATAGAGAAAACACAGAACTGGTGTCCAGAGGTGTCCTTCAAGTCTTCCCTCCTCTGTAAAATAGGCATGAAAAGCCATGTCCTGGTCCCCTTACAGAGTAAAAGTGATGCACATGGGAGACAAGGTGAGAATGCTTTGAAAAGTGTCAGAAATTATGTCAAGATAAGGTCTACATTTAAGGTCACGACAATCATTTGCTGGTAGTCAAATCAACATAAACACATGTATCAAAATCATTAATAGCAGAGAGCAGCAGGTAAAAACAAAAACAAAAACAAAAAAAACCCAACAACAAAAGTGTAAATAAGCAAGATGACGAGATGCTGCATCCCACCCGGAACCACCCATCAGAATTCCTGGGGCTGTTTGGTGTGATTTGTACCTTTGCCTTTTTACAAAGGGATCCCAGGTTGCAGACTGGGTAAGACTTGCTGAGGCCCAGCCCAGGGTGATCAGTCTGGGTGAATACCCGTCCTTCCTGCCTGGGGCAGGGATGGCCGCTGAGGAGGACCATCGTGGTTAAGTAGCTGGGCCCAGTAGACTTTGCCCACTTTTCAGGCACCTGCTAGTGCAGGCAGGACTCAGTGTGAGATAGTGGTTGAATTTGGTTTTGCTCACTTATTTCCACAGGGAATCTAAAAAATCCGTTTCTGTGATTGCAGAAATTGTGTCACAGCATCCTGTGTGGTGCAGGGAAATTTGGAGGACTGGAAGATTTGACTCTGCCTCCAGCTTTGCTCTGTGACCTCAGGGAAGTCACCTTTTTCTGGGCCTCGATCTTAGGAATCAGAAAAGGAAGGGGCTTAAAATCTGTGGTCTTTGCTCTGAGATGTTCTTGGGGTGCTGGAGGTGCCTCTACACCAGGGTGGGGAAGCAGCACCCTGGGCCTGCATCACCCCTGGTTCACCTAGACGGCCTCCACTCTCACCTGTTTCCTTCTGGGGTTCAGACAAAGACTTAATTTGAGGAAAGCTGGCTACGCTTGGTGTCTCCCTGACCAGTGGTTCTCCTTGGGATCTTCGTGGGTTAAGACATGCTATCTCTGTGATCTCTCCTGGCCTGCAGTCTCATGGGGGTTTCTCCCTGCTGTGAAGATCCCTGTTGTCTTAGGCCTGAGGTCCCCCTGGCCTCCTGGCCTCAGCCCTGCCCGGGGCTTCGCTGTCTGCTCACCTGACTGTGGTTATTGTCCCCGTATCTCCCCATCAGGTTGACGCGGTGGCAGTTCTTGTACCAGAAAGCCCCCTTGTAGGACAGGGCACAGTTGGTGATGGCCGAGTCCGTGTCCTTGTCAAAGGTGGAGAAGGATCTGCCATTGTGGTAGGCCATGGAGTCACCTGGGGGAGAGAGAGCACAGACTGAGGGCCCAGCTGGAGCTCCCTGTGGGCGGTGAAGGGCAGCGCCAGGGTTCCGACTGAAGGGCCCCGGGGTGGGCCGGCCTCAAACACTGGACCCCGAATTAGGACCCAGCATGGGCCTGGATAGGACATGAGTGTCATCCCTGAGCCTCGTTTCTGATAGAAGCAGCATAAAGTGGTAGAAGGTAGAAGGTACATGTGGCTTTGGAGGATCTAGCTCCAATCCCATCTCTCTCACTCTTAGCTGTGACCCCTGCATAGGTCAAGCCTCTTGCTGAACCTCAGTTTTCCTATCTGTAGAATGGAACTAGCACATTGATTTGATCCACCTCAGAGGGCTGTTGGACCAATGGATACGAAGGTGTACACTAAACAGGCAGTATGGTGTGCAAACAGTCATGATTGTTGCTATTTTTGTTTTTTTTTTTTTGCGGTACGCGGGCCTCTCACGGCTGTGTCCTCTCCCGTTGCGGAGCACAGGCTCCGGACGCGCAGGCTCAGCGGCCGCGGCTCACGGGCCCAGCCGCTCCGCGGCACGTGGGATCTTCCCGGACCGGGGCACGAGCCCGTGTCCCCTGCATCGGCAGGCGGACTCTCAACCGCTGCGCCACCAGGGAAGCCCAATTGTTGCTATTTTTATGATTGTTTTTGCATTCACTTTACGTAAAGGAACTCAGAGAGTAAGGTGGGAAATTTGTATTCGGTAATGGTGTGCTTTCCCCTCAAATGCAGGTATTCAGAGCCATACTTTAAAACAATTCTTTTCATGTATTTATTTATTTATTGTCTATTTATTCATTAACTCACATTCACTCACTTATTCACTCACCCATCTAATATTTATCAAGTTCTAGTACGAGTTTAGTTTTCCACTCTGCCATGCTGGTTTTCCAGAGCTATCCTGAGACAGTCTATCTTGAGTCTCAGCCTACAGAGCCATACTTATAATCAAACCTTTCGGGTTTTAGATGTCACCGAATAGCTTGTATATCGTACAGTTATTTTTCAAAGTGTTTATGGGGCCAGTTTTCCCCGATTCTTAGACACAAAGTCCATGTATATATAGTGCTGTATGGGAATCTAGTTTGTAATTGAATATATTGAATTTTAGGAGCATGTAAGTGCCATTTCTTTCTGTGTCCCCTCACTCCCAACCCTGGTCAATGCAGTGCAGAAAAATTTCAAGACATCAAGGCATTCTATCCTGATATTTTGGAGCAATTGTCAGAGGGACTCGGGTGCCTTGGTAACTGATGAAGCTATCAAGAGCATGAGGATGGCAGCTAGATACTGATGAAATAAGATGCTTTCCTGTGGAGGGGCTGCTTGCCATCAATACGCACAGGAGGATGTAGCTCCAAGGGTTAGCTCAGTGAAGGGGCATAACACGGCTCATTTTCTGTTGGAAATACAGAAAGAGATGGGTGGAGGCCACCTTCCCGCCGGCCCCCTCGGTGCCTTTGCTTGCCCTGTAACAATATCCTCCTTGCCTGAAGCCATCTCAACAAAAGAGGTATTTATTGCCAGGTAATAAAATGTCAGAATTCTTTGAGGAATGCAAGAATGAAAACAGTTTTCACCCCTGGGTCTCTCTCTTCATTTCCACCAGACTGATCTCTGAAGAGCTCAGTCTTTCATTAGGTTGAGCCTGGCTTTTGGCAAATCTTGTGTGGAGGCTTTTCCCATTATGGATGTATTCTTTCAGCGCTGAGAGGTTGGGAATGTGCTATAGCATCTGTCTCTTCTGTTTCAATAAATGGAACTGAAAACCACCCCAAAGTGGGCAAGGGGTGACATGGCGTGGTCACGGTCTTACACCTGATCCCCCTTGTTACCAAGAATACTCATCAGCAGCCAGGCTTGTACCGTGGGCCCACCATCCACAGGCTGTTACAGCTGTTCTCTGAGCCTCAGTTTCCTCATCTGTATAATAGCAATATCACCTGGAGATATATATATATATAAGTTTAATTTTTTTTTTTTTTTGGTGAGACCTAAAAGAGGGTGATGCATATGAAGCATCTGCAAAAGAAGCTGCTACCTAGTGGGCCTGAATGCATATTGTTTCCTTATTTGTTTCTCCTATAATGTGGTGCCAGAAAACCACACAAAGGCCGTTTCAAGTCAAAGAAATCTTCAGAACCCAAACTAGGTTATGTACCAGTCAAGGAGTGAAGGACTGCTGGAGAGGTAGTGAGCTTCCAGTCATGGGGGTGTGCAGGCTGAGGCTGGATGGCCACGTGGCAGGTATGTCTTAGAAGAGATTCATCCAGCTGGGTGATGGAGTGGACTGTCTGCTACTCAAGGTACAGGCCACAGACCAGCAAAGCCACCAACAGTGGCATCATGTGGGAACTTATCAGAATTGCAGCATCTTGATTTCACCCCGGACATACTGTGTCAGCACACTAATAGGCTCCCCCAGTGGGTCATATATATGTAATAAATTGAGAAGCACAGCAGTAGATGAGTATTAAGGCTCCCAAGAGACTGCTTTTTTTCTCAGTCTAAAACGGATATCTAAACATGGATAAGAAAAAGACATATTTTGAGTGACGGTAGCTACGAGTCCATCCTGATTGTCCTAATTCCCAACCTACTCTGTGTTTTGGTGACCGAAATATCTACCCAACCTTGTTCAACTGTAGTTCTGCTGGTTAGCACCTAGTAGGGATTCAAATATTTGTCGATAAACGGATGGACCCATGAAGGAAGGAATGAGGAGCGGAGGAACTGGCTGAAAACCCGAGAAGCTTTTGCAGTTCCCTGGGCTCTGAGGATGTCTGTCCATACCTGCTGTCCCGCTGTACCCCTCCACCTTCAGCCGGTAGCGAGTCCGGGCGTCTCCCACGCTGAACTTATCGTAGACGGCGTAGGCTGACTGCCCGTGGTCCCGCAGGTCCACCCGGAGCTCGTACTGCCCTTGGGCTGTGATTTTGTTCAGGGTGTCCAGCCCTGTGGACGACAGGCAAGGGGTTGCCTAAGAAGCGCAGTGACCGAGGCCCTCATTCCTACTCACCCCGTAAGAGCAGCGGCCGTGTGCGCTCTAAAGACGTTTGCGTCACGCCTGGGCTTGCAGCTTGGTTTGCTCTTTGCTGCTGCAACACCAGGTGAGATATATACCGTTTCTGGGCCTCAGCTAAGATTGTGTTGACATCTTTGCCCTGCCAACCTCCTAATGTATTATGAAGATAAAGGAGATAAGGTGGAGCGCGCACCTTTTAAACTCTAGAGCTCCTTACAAGTGAAAGGCGATGGATGACAGGGACGGACATTCCCCGGCCTGGGTGCTGGAACCTAGGACAGTGCCCTGTGCCAGTCGCTTGTTGCAGTGTGGGCTGCATGGATGGATGGATGATGGCATTGTCGTGTTGGCTTGGGAGAGTTCGCATTGCAGCTCAGCTCTTTATTGGCTAGATTCCTATGGCCACAGCAGCGTAACCTCTCTGAGGCTCTGTTTTCCCAGGTGCATATGCAAGATAGGAATTTTGTACCTTGTGGGGTGCTATGAGACTTAGAGGTTGTGGCCCTGAGAGACTTAGCATAGAATGGAAGCAGTGAATGACATCAGTGAGGATAATTCTCTAAATGGCTCAGTGATGGACTTGAGGCTAGGCTTATTCTTAAGGCCTGGCTGGTGGCTCTCCTTTGATTGGATTTTTATTTTTAATGACCCAGAGAATTTAAAGTCTTTCCATAGAGAATTTGACACCCTGTGTCGACCACCAGAGCTATTGTTTCCTCCTAACCCATTTCCTCTCCCACAGTTCGCTGAGGGTTAGGACAGATGACAAGGAGGACAGAAATGGACATTTGGGACACAAACACGCAGGCTGTATTACCAAGCCAGAATTCTTCTTTTAGGTCCCCAAATCCAGCAGTGTAGGCCTTCCAGTTTCGATAGAAATCCTCACGTCCATTTTTGCGTCTCAGGAACACCTATAAACATAACCAATGAATCGGGGTGCGCTTAAGCTATTGAAGGAAAGAGAAGACCTCTTTCTGAGAGCAAGAAACATCACTGTAGGAAAAGCACCCGTCCCCACCTCTGTCCTCACTAATTTGCCACGTGACTCAGTGCACGTCACCTCCCCTCTCTGAGTCTCAGTGTTCTCACCCGAAAAATACAGATTAGTAAGACTACCACCCGGCTTTGGGTGACTGTGATGTGCCAGTGTAGGCTCGTCACGTGTGACACACGAGCCCCTCTGGTGTGGGGTGCTGACAGTGGAGGAGGCCGTGCCTGTGGGGACAGGAGGTACACGGGAAGTCAGCGAACCTTCTGCTCAACTTTGCTGCCCATCTAAAACTGCTCTAAGAAATAAAGTTTAATAATTAGAAAGAATACTACCCAGCTCACATGGTAATGGGATGGGAATACTTCGTGTAAAACGCTTCCCACAGTGCCTGGTAGATGGCCAATGTTAAGTAATAAACGTAAGGGGCTCGGTGACCACTGTCATTTATAGATCACAGAGTTGTTTGAGGATCAAATGAGATAAATTACGGGGAAACAGGGGAACTGGTTTTTATGCTCAGCTGCTTTCCCATTACTTTGTTTAAGAGAGAATTCCTGAGTGTCTCCACGTGACAGGCACTATCTTGGAGAGCCTCATGCACATTAGCGTCGGAGGGCATGGAGAGGACCTTGGCCTCTCCTCTGCCCCCATCCGCCTGCCGGAGAGCTCTGGAGTCTGTCTCCATGATACTCACGATCCATCCACCCCCGTCAGAGGTCATGTCACAGAAGACTTCCTGCTTTTGGGTCTTGTCGTTGTTCAGATAAATGGTGTAGACGCCAGAGGTCGTGTCTCCATTCAGCATGGCTTGGGAGCAGTCCCTGGGGAATGGGTACAGGACTCCAGCTGCGGGATGAGAAGAAAGAGTGGCTCTCTCAGAGCAGGACTGGGGCAGGGGCTTTCAGGTCGCAGCTCAAGTGCTTACTGACTAGACGCCTCTGGACAAGCAGCTCCACCTCTCTGAGGCTCTGTTCTCTCACGTGCAAGATGGGGATTAAAGCTATTTTGTGGGGGGTGCGGTGAGGCTTAGAGGTTAGGGATAAAAGGGACCCAGTTCAGTCTCTTATACTGATGGAAGCCACCAGTGATATCAGTGTGAGGAGATCCGAACCGCTGTGAGGGCCACATGTGTCAGGTCGCACCCAGTGAACACCCAGGTGCTGGCCGGGATGGCTGGGTCTCTAGCACCCAGGGGGGTGGCTCACGGTGGGTGAGGACACTGTCAGGCTGGATGCATCTCAGGCTCTTCAGAGGATTCTGAAGCCAAAGCCAAGGGTTCTAAGCCCTGAACTCGCCACTGCCTTGCCTTCTGAGCCTGGGGATCTTAGAGGGCTAACACAGGCGTGCCTGGGGAACCTCCACGTGTAATAATGTGGTGCAAAAATTAAAAACTCGATAGCAGTGAATGATCTTGGGGCTATGCTTAGCAGGTGGGCTTGAGAACTGACGGTAGTAGCAGCTCTTTGTTCTGATCCGACCTCCTCACTGTACTTTACCTTCACCTGAGGTTGTATCATTAGCTGTTTTCTTGTCTGTTTCGCAGCCCTAGTCTGGGAGCATCTTTAGGGCACACTCGCATTTTTTGTGCTCCTAGCACGTGCCGTGAGATCTGGCAAAGAGGTGCTTTTGCCTCTTCCCCTCCCTCAGCAGGTGTGTGTAGAGTGACTAGAGTGAAGTGTGAAGGGTGGGAGACAGCGCCGGGATACACTCCATTTACCCAGGTTCAGGGCTCTGCAAAGACCCCCCTCCTCCCTTCCTCAGAGAAGCATGCTTCCTCTTCACCAGTGGAGCAGCTTGCCCATTTGCCACCCGCAGAGGAGACCTAGTGCCCGGGTGTGGAGGTGGTTCCCTGGTCCTGGGACACCTGAACCCAAATCTGACTCCAGCTCATGGTGTAACCCTGAGCAGGTCATTTAGGCTCTGGGAGCCTCTGTTTCCCCACCAGAAAACTGGGCATGACAATCCTGGCCCAACCACCAGCTTCGTGGGAGGACTGTTGGTGATTTTGAATATGAACAGGCTTTGTAAATGCCTGAAGGAGAACACTGAGCTTATAATGAGCCTTGACAATGGCTACCCACTGGGCTGGGAGTTCAAATACAATACAAAGATTCTCACAAGGTCCTTATGAAGAAGGGATAGTTATTAACCCCATTATACAGATGAAGAAACTGATGCTCGTAGAATGGCAGTAACTTTCCTCAGTCACGCAGAGCAAGTGGTGGAGGTGGGGAATGAATCCAGCTGTTCTCACTGCTGGCCCTCCTTCCCTTTCACCACGAGGCCTGTAACCTCCTGCATCCACATTGCTCTGGCTTTTCCGGTAATAGCGGGGAATAGATTCTTTTCAGAAATTTGATGGAAACATTTAAAGTAGCAGTTAGAGGAGAAGTGGAGGGTTGGTTCAGTCTCCTCCGGAGCCCCTTACTTGTGGTGAAGGTGGTCTTGATGATCTTGCTTCTCAGGGGCCCATTCAGTGCCTGGATCTTGGCCATGTAGTGGGTCGATGGGCTCAGCTCTGCCAGGCTGTAAGAGGTGGTGTCTGGATCCACAACAACCTCCTAAGGGCAGAAGAAAAATATAATAGCTTTTGGCCACATAAATCCTCAGAGTACAGATGATGCATTCACTTATTCACCCATCCGTTAATTTCTTCATTCAACAAGAATCCGCTGCGTCCCACTCTGTGCCAGGATCCATGCTCACTTCAGGGCTTCAGACATGGGGAGAGTGCAGCACGAGCAAAGCTCCTGGGGCCAGAAGGGGCAGAGCAAATTCAAGTAATATGAGGAGGCAGCGACCTACCTCAGCCACACTTCACTTAGGGAAGCCGTGGAAGAGGTGGGCAAAGACCAGATTGCAAAGGGCCTTAAGTGCCAAGCTATGGAATTTGAAGTTTATCATGATAAGGAATGGAGGTTCCTGAAAGTTTTTTGAAAAAGGGAATGCCATGATCTCAGCTTAATCTGGTAGGAAGATGAATCGCACAAAGGGCAAAGGTTTAGACTTTGAGACGAGTTAAGTCAGTGGTCCCTAATATGGCTCTTTTTCATAGATCTCTGGGAAGCTTTAAAATAAAACAATGCCTGGGCTTCATCCTAGAATGACTGGATCATGAGAACCAGAAGTGGAGCCTGACCAGGTGTATATTTAAGAAGCTCCCTGGATGATTCTGATGCATAGTCACTCAGGGGATCTCTTGAGTCAGGAGATGATTACAGCTGCTCAGGAGGCACGGCATGATGACAGCGCAAGCTGACCCAGCATGTCTCTTCTAGAACAGAGATGTCCAGGAGAGGCAGATGTGTACAGCTGCTGTAGACCTATGCTAACTACACCTGCTGTTTGTGACTGGTCACTGTGCTGCTGTCCAGACGAGGGGGATCAGTTTCTGTTCTGCAGGAGATCCTCTTTCTTTTCAAATCCTCTTTTTACCTTCCAGTGCCTGTAAAATCACCTTTTTAGCAGATGACCTTGGTGTCAGGGATTGGAATTCAACCTGCAGTCCTAGTAAACCAAACACAACAGTGCTTTGTACCACCTTCAAACACAGCCCACTGGGTTTAGGCAGTAATGAATCAGTGTGGAGGCCCCTGGAAGGTTGTTCGGCATCCTCACAACTGGGAAGGTGAAGTTATCCTGATTTTTCCAATGCGGCAGGGTTTGAGGGGATGGGTGTTGGAGGTGTAAGTAGTTTCAAAGAACCTAAAAGACTTGCACTCACTCCATAATTTGTTGGTGGCAGAGGATGGTCTTGCATCCTGTCTCCTAACTTCCTGTCCAGGACTCTTTCCTCCTCTACCAGGTTGACTTTCTTGAGTGAAACAGATTAAGCTGGGGACTGGACATGCAGGGAAGTAAACCCGGGTGAGTGCCTATTTGATACCAGTGACCCAGTGACCTTTGTGTGGCCCCCAGGTGTAGTCCTTCGGGAAGAATCAGGTACAAAGCTGGGTTCCTTGAATTACCTGGGGATAAAATTACCTATCAGCTTTCTAAGCTGCTGTTCAAAGTTATTTTCTAGGCAATCAGGGTAGATCGAAACGAGACTCATGACTTCAGGTAAACAGTGAATCCTAGGATGCCTGACCAGGAAGGGCCCTTAGAGACTGGGGAGTTCAGTGCACTCATTTAACAGATGTGAACGCTGACACCCAGAGAAGGCGAGGGACTTGCCTCTGTTCACACAGTGAGTTAGTTCACTGTTAACAGCGACCCCAAGAAGGACCGTAATGGTAACTAGAGATGTGTGTCCACTCCTGGTTAAACATGGCATATTGAACAAGCCAGATTATCTCTACTTGCTTCTGATACCCAGTAAAATGAAAGTAAAAGAGATATAAAGTATAAATTCACAAGGATGAGGGAAATGGCAGAGGAGACAGGTACTTGGTGTCACCAGAATCTTGATCAGTGGAAAGTGTGGAGTGGTGGAGTGACAGCTGAAGTGACAGAACGGAGAAAGCCAGGAGCTAACTGACCAGTGGGTGCAGCCACAATGCTGCAGAGCCCGGCAAGTTCAGGAATGAAATGTATGCGAAAGCAGAGATGCCTTTGAAGGCCAGTGTGGGGCATGGCTGAACAAAGGTTTGCTTAAAACTTTGTATAATAAACAGATCCCCAGCTCTCTCCATCCCGCAACAGTGTGGGTGATTGTCCTTCCCAGCCCAGATGAAAGGCTGAGGTTTCCTCCCTGGAGAGGCTGAGCCAGAGGGGAGACTCTGGATTCAAATCCATCAGGCCCAACTGCAAGGGAGGCTCGGGTGCTGCGCTGGAAACAGAAGTGAAGGTGTGTACCCAGTGGGAGCCCAGGCTCCTTCTCCAGCAAGGCTCCTGGCAGCCTGGTTCGAAGGAGGTAGAGGATCCTCCAAGGCGACTGAGGAACTCGAGAGAAATAGGTTACAGTCCTGATGCTTGGGAGTCCCCCAAGAAAACTGCTGGGTATTTGCCCAATCACTCTACAGCGAGCCCCATAGTTGGCAAGACCTGCCTGTGCAATTAGACCTCCCCATCGGCTATTTCATTCTTGGCTCCAGTACAGAAAGGCCAACAGGCATTAGGTGGAAGTCTCCAGCACGAAAGGGGGAGACCCAAACCAAACCAAACGGCAGCAAACCAGAAAAGAGACCTTGGAGGAAACACTATGTAGGCTGTGGAAGAAACTGCCAAGAACACATATTCTTAGAGATAAAGAGAAGATAACAGGAAATGCAAACGATACGCTAGCAAAAGATCAATGTGCAGAAAATAAGTAAGGGATCTTGGAAGTGTACAGGATGGTGACGAAAATTAAAAAGTCAAAAACAAGTTTAGAAGGTAAAGGTTGGAAAATTTCTTTCACTTGTGTGATGGTCTAAAGTTATTTCAAATTAAAAGGTAGAAGAAAAAAAATCATGGGTAGGGAATATAAATAAAAATTGCTGTAAACAGTTGATGTCATAAGAACATGGTGATATATATTTCATTATATAATGGAATGATGCCATCTGTGAGATATATGGCAAAGATGCAGGAGAAGCTTTTGGCCTTTGCTCAATAAAACATTTAAGGACAAAGAGTCCAGCTCCTAAAACGTCCTCAAGTCTTGTGAGCAGTGGTTCTTGACCCTGGCTGGCTGTCAAAACTGGAGTCTGGTTAAAATGAGACAGGGAGGCTGGAGCTTATGATTCAGAAGGTCTGGCATGGTGTCCAGTTCCTACTAATTTTTTTCCAGCTCCCCAGTTGCACTGGGAGAGGCGAAACAGCATCCAGATAATTCTTCCCTCCTTTGAGGATCACGTAAATGTTTCAACCAGCAGTGGGGAGTTTTTTATATACTTCAAGATACCTTGGTTGTACCGTCCACAGATTCATACACCAATAGGTAACCAGTGACAGATGCCCGGGGAGGTCTCCAGGTGAGAACGGCAGTTTCCGACTGAACCTCAGTAGCAGTGAAGTGTCTTGGAGAGTCGAGGTCTGGAGAAGATAAGAATTTAATATCAAATAAGTCAGCAGGTGTAGGACAAAGTCCCCAGCTGGGTATCAGGAGGCCTGGGTTCAAGTCCTTTCCCT
>NW_006775143.1:3957725-3986296 GCF_000442215.2 Lipotes vexillifer | reverse complement strand
TTCCCCTACCATTGACTTATATGACCTTGGGCAAAACCTTCCCCATCTGTAAATGAAGAGGTTGAGCCAGGTGACCTCCAAAGGCGTACATTCTCTGTGGTTCATCTCATCCCAAGGGCCACGTTTTCCTGAGCCCAACAGGATATTGACTGGCTTTAGTTGGATTTGGGAAGAAAGACACAGCCATGAACGTAATCAGAAGCCCCCTTGTTTCTGGAGAAGAGGACAGATGAATGCTGGTATTGGTGCTCGCCCCTGCTCAGAGGACATGGCCTCTGTTTCTCTGCTTGCTGCAGTTTGTAAAAAGATCTCAATGTACAAAACCCCAGTGGACATCTAGGAAAACTTGCCTTTAAAATCTTTCTCTTCAAATTATTTCCCTGCCTAGACCATGGATCATTAAATACTGGGGTTAGGGTCAGTGGGGACTGGTTTTCCACTTATAAAGCCCTCCTCTGAAAATCATTTCCTAGTCCACGGGGAGAGCAAGGTCATTTCAGTGCAAAAGGAAATGGTGTGTTTCTTAAGGTCTTGACTGAGTGGCACCGGTGACTTTAGCTGATGCTGACGTCATCACATTGCAGGGAGCTGACTGGGGAAATAAGTGTTGGAGAGGGATGCTGTTAAAGATAGAGGCTGTGGGTGGGCATCTTCCGGCTCTCGACGTCTTTGTACCTGTCATGAACTTGGTGGTGATAGTTGAGCTCTTTTGGGGCCCTTTCTCTGCAAAGATCCTCAGCGTGTATTCCGTGGCAGGCTCGAGGTTGGTCAGCGCATACTCCACCGTGTTCCCGGACACCTTGCGGGTAATTTCTGGCTCTAAACAGGAAATATACACACCGTGGCAGTTACCAGTCCGCTGTCTGGGCCATCAGCGGACTTGGCCAAGAGCACACACACCTTCTAACATAGAAACTTTCAGTGACCCTACAGAAAAGCAGGTTTGATTTCTGAGATGACTCACACTCCTGTCTCTCTCTCTTGAGCAATCACTTCATATACAAAGGATTTATCGTATGGTACTGGAGTTTTCCAGGCACCAAGTCAGAAGGAAGGGGCCCTGGGGGTCAGGAGACTTTTGCACATGGTGCCACTGGGACAGCGTTGCAGCCGAGGCACAGGACCCAGTTACAGGAGAGCTGCAGGTAACATCTCTAAGACTTGGGCTACTCAAATTTAATTTGTCCCATTGCTTGCCCTCCCCTTTTTTTTCACTTACTCTCATGTCCTTTTATTTGCCAAATGTCAAATCGTTAGGCTGGGGGATCACAAAAATCAGGTGGCGTGGACACACCAGAGGCTGATTACTGGCTCTCAGTCCCACTGGGTCAGGACCAACGGTGGACCCCAAACCATGGTGCCCAGGGTATAAGTTCTTACTTCTTAATCACAGGTGACCAGCTATCCTGGCTTGCCAAGGACTAAGAAGTTTCCCCGGGCATGGGACTTATAAGGCTAAAACTGGGAAGGTCCAGGGCAGAGTGGAATGAGCTGGTCATTCTCTTCATCAGTCATGAGCCCACACCCCCAGCCTCACACACACTTCTGGACTCTAGGAAATTTCTACACTTGCATCCACAATTTCCATGATTCCCACGAACTATACTCTGATTTATTTTAGGTGAGACAACATCATCTCCCCTGACTTGGAAGAGTTTGCTCACAGGGAATATTTAAAAATAGAAAAGTAGAAAGAATAAACCCAAGCATCCCTCTAGCCCCACCCCATCTTTGCTCTGTCCTCGCAAGGAGCTCTCGTAAGTGGTTGCCCGGGCTGAATTAAGATTTTCAGAGGCCCCAGCACAGCTTATGGTGCCCTCTCATATTGTTACTGAAAGTAGAACAGTACTGAACCATAAAATATGAAACTCACATATACTTTGAGATTAAAATAACAACATATTTTTTCTAGTCTAGCTCATGACAAAAGTATGGATTTGTTCATTGAAAAGGAATCTTTCCGTCTCTTCTCTCTTATTTGTATTTAATTTTACCTTCTGGTAGCCTTGATTTGCTGGTGCCCCAAACAAGTGTTTAATCTCCAACCGAGTAAATTAGCACAGATGGTTGCAAAGACAAGGAAAAATAATTTCTGATTTCTCAATCAGGTCTGCTCTAATGGGCCTTGTCTGTGGCATCCAAGAAGCCCAGGCTCCCCAGAGCTACCTGAGATAGTCTGTTTGAGATTTCAGATTCTGGACTCCTTCTTTGTAAGAGGTGAGAGCTGCTGCCTGGAGAGGGTGACTCACTCTGACGGCAGAGAAACTGGCAGGAGAGGAGGAAGAGGCTGGAGACGCACCCTCTGCTTTTCCTTAAATGGCCCGCTGGCCTCCCGTGATACAACCATGGTTCTGATGCTCGTTCACTTGACAACAAGCAGGGGATATGGGTAGGACCTCTCTTGCCACCGCCTGAACCGGTGCCTCCACACCCACCCACCCAGCCCCAGTCCCAGCCCATGAGTCTGTTCTGAGGGGGCAAGTCGAGAGCCACGGGGACATTGCTGGACTCTCCAGTCTACCCATGCATTTTTGCTACCACGCACCAAGCGTGGCACAAAGAAGGGAGAACGGGAAGAGTTTACAGCAGGACAGACACTCCTCAGGGTGGGGAGGGTCTTGGACACGACCTTACCTCTCTCCCCTGTGTAGGAGATGACATAATTGTCCACAGGGGCGATGGCCGGCTGCCACGTGGCCAAGGCTTCTGAGTCGGTGATGTTGGCTGTCACCAGGCCAGATGGGCCATCCAGAGCTGCAAGGAAAGATGGTGATGTGTTGGAGAGATGGGCAGTCATGGGGTAGGACATCAGACCACAGCTGCTCTGCTGTCTACACTGTCCCTGGACTCCAGTACTGGTCCGCGGCCTGTTAGGAACCGAGCTGCACAGCAGGAGGTGAGTGGTGGGCGAGCGAGCGAAGCTTCATCTGCCGCTGCCCATCGCTCGCCATCACTCGCATCACCGCCTGAACCATTCCCACCGCCATCCATGGAAAAACTGTCTTCCACGAAACCCGTCCCTGGTGCCAAAAAGGTTGGGGACCACTGAACTAGAGGATGTGTGTGAAATGTGTTAGGGGCAGCACTCAATAATTGCAGTTGTTATTAACATGACTATTAAAGCTATTTGGAGTTTTCAATATGATTTCCAAATGACTTGTACTGAGAAAGGATGGATAGTCCCAGGGCCTTGGCCCTTTTAACTCACCACTGCTACAACCCAACATCCCTTTCTTAGAAACCAACCTAAATATGACTAGTTCCCGCTTTTGTTCACATTTATGACTCAATTCTCCAGGACGACATCCCTGGGAGGATGGGGGGTGCGGCAGCCATCATCAGCTCATTTTACAGATGAGGTGTCTGGGCCCCAAGAGATGAAGTGACTGGCCTGAGAGTCAGGAGGTGGTAGAGTGATTTGGGGCCTACCCCGTCCACTCTGAGGTCCTTCCTGTCTCATCTTTCACATACAGAATCTCCTTTAACGGATGAGGACAACGGGGCCTCCGGAGGAAACAGATCCAGACTTTGCAGCCAGTTGCCATGGAGAACCCGTGAATGAAAGATTTCTAGGGGGGAAACGAGGGTCTGTGTGGCAGAGTGGGCAGAACTCTGGGTTCAGACAGGAGGTTTTAATTGCATATTAGCAACCCTTTTAAGACTATTAGGATATTTTTAAACTTTCCTGTGAGGCCCATTCTTTAGATCCCTTCACGGATTAGGCTGGATAATTGCTCATATATCAAAGGATAAATTGTTTAGGAACATGGCTGCCTGAAGAGAAATTTTCCACTTCATTCTCCTTCAATGCAATTCATTATTTTTCCCTCCTTACAGTGTGTTGTACAAATCAAGTTATAACAGGAAAATCATCCTTTATTTTAGAAGGATACAGAGTTTGTAGTCAGACTGACCTAAGTTCAAATTTGCTTTCAGCATTTACTAGTTATATGGACTTGCCCAAGGCATTTAATTTCCCCAGGTCTCAGTTGTTTCGTCTGTAAAATGGGAAGGGTAATAGCTATGGGGTTTACATGTGAAGGGTTTAGTAACAGGGCCTGAAATACAGTAGCTGCCAGATCCAGAGTAGTTACTTTATAGTGTCTGTGTGAAGCACCTGCCTGGAGGGATCCTCACACTGGTCCTGGCACTATCGGGGAAGGGAAGGAAGTGGATTAATTTGTACAGTCATTTTTTATATTTGCAGACGCTTTACATATACAGTTTCACGTGATTCTTACAGCTTCCTGCAAAGGAAGCAGAACTGCACCCATTTTACAGAGGAGGGAACTAGACCCTCGAGAAATTAACTGACAGCTCATGTATCTAGAAGTGGCAGAACGTGGGATTTCCACCAGGTCAGCATGACTCCCCGACTCCCCAGTACCCTGGGCAACGGTGGCCCAGGGAGGTTGAGGATGCAGCTCAGAAGAGGCTACAGACGGACCAGAAATGAGACCGCTGGTGCGCCAAATCCAGCCCACTTTCCCCGAGAATTTCCTAAAAAAAACCCTTTTTTTCTAGCTTCTGAATCATGAGAAATAATGCTGAAGGTGAGAAAAACACCTGTGGTGAGCATCCCCGAGACAGGCTTGCTTTCTTCAAAGCCCTTCAGGGCGATGACGCTGACGAGGTACTCCACTCCAGGTAAGAGTCTCAGCAGTCTGGTCTGAGTCTTGGTCCCATCCACAGTTACCACTGAGGGTGTACCTAGAACACAGTAAAAGCAAGACGGGGAAAGGTGAACCTCACTGAAACTTATTCACGGTTGTCTCAAGAATGGGTGTATCCGATTTGGCAGTGAAACTATATCTTTATCCAACACCATTTTCTTGACTTGTCAGTTGCTCCTACCCTCCGGCGTAAGAGAAGAGGTTTTACTTTTTGTATAACGTTTTTTCCATCCATGAAGATGCCAAAAACTGAGCCAGGGGAGGGAAAACCGTGAGGTCACAATGTGCTAAAAATGGCAAGTTTCCATTCAGTAGAGAGCTGGCCATGTTGCACAAATTTTATTTACCTATTTTTCCCACAGAGAATATGGGAAGCTTGCTATTAATGTCTATCTAGATATATTTAATCCATCGTATTAGCTAAAGAATATATAGACTCATCCCTTACTAGCAGAGATTCTACTATTGAAGAAAATGGTCATGGTCAAGCTTGTACTCTTACATTTATGAAAAAGTCCGAAGTTTATATTTCTTAGAAATTGGGGGCTGGTGAGGAGCTTGTATATCAGCTGGCCAAACTCCCCACAGAGATGCTACCGCATTTCTCTGAAGAGGTTATCAACTATCATCTTTGTATACACTTCCACTAACAGGGAGCTCACTCCCTCCCAGAATGTCTTTAGACATATTTGACTATGCTCCCCCCACCCCCTTGGTCTCTATTATAGCCCGTGTGCTCTGAACTAGAACTCCCAACTCTGCTAAGTCACAGCTTCCCATCCTACGCTGAGACAGACAGATTTTGGGACCAAGAGGCAACACCTCACCTATATCCAGGTTAAGACCAGCTTTGCAGATGAGTGTGTTCAAAGAGAAAAAGGCCAGTGGATTTAGAATCTTCTGTCATTGTGTGAAAACATTATTGGGGATCTACAGCTCATAGAACTTTAAGACTATGAGCCTGGCAACGATCTTCATAACATGACCCTTCACAAAATAGTTTCTTCCAAGGGTCTCATAGCACTCTACAAATGAAGTCTATCCAGATGGTCTCAACTATAAAGAAGCGGTTTTCTTTGGCCATGATGTTTGGGAGGATGGGATGGATTATCAGGGTCTCTTCACTGTTCCACCCAAACCCTCCAGATCGTCCTCCCTCTCCCCTCCCCAAGTGCCCTACCTCCTGCAGTGGGTACAGAGGTAACCCGGAAACTCTCCACCTGGGTAGCGGGTGCCTCCCAGCTGACAGTGGCTGAGTTTTCAGTGATGTCTGAGAAAGCGATTTCCTTCGGGGAGCCCATGGCTGTCGAGGAAAGAGCACAGGAGAAACCCAGAAACGGTTAAGTATCTTGCTCATCAGCGATCCTTCCCGAATTCCTGATCCATGAAAACTCAGTCCCTAGTTTATGTCCCAGCCAAGCCTTTTAGGATGGAGACTGTGATGGTCTGTGATTAGGTTACGACCTGATGGAAACAATTGTTCTTTCATTCAGGTACAGGGCCCAGAGCTGTAGAGCTGCCATTTGGTTTCATTCAAGAACGTTAGTTAGCCCCATAGCTGACGTCTAAGGAAGTGAGGGTGAATGGGTGGTTTCACAGCTTGGAATACACCCTCCTTTAAGTTTTGATGTTTAGCAATTTTTCAGATCTTTGCTTTGTAGTTCCTTTTATTAAATGATACCAAGACTTGACAATTGTACAGTTCTTTGCAATTTATAAGGATTAACCCTCATTTAGAAACCACTGAGGTGTGGTTGTAGCCATTTTACAGAGGACTAAACTGAGGCTAAGTTCTCCAATGAACATTCTTGTGATATGACCTTTCTAAGTCCCAGGAGCAGAGCTGAGCACAGCCCTGGGATCTTGGAAATAATGTTCACGTGGAAACTGACCTCGACAAACCCATTCCCAGAACTGGATGGAGGTCCAGAGCCAGAGGAGCAACCTCAGACCTTTCACCAAAGCAAACACCCCCTCGGATATTGGGTCTGCCTGGGGGAAGGCCATGCCTGAGGGACAGTTCCTGCTACGTAAATGCCTCCCCCGCAAACCCAGTTTCCTTTGGTTTTTCCCTGTGTATTTTTTGGCTTAGCTTTTTGCCCTCTTCAGCTGACCATGCTTAACCATAGAATTCAGGAAGCAATTTTCAGGTCTCCAGGGAACTCATTTCCTCATCGTTTCCCCTCTGCATCCCACATTGATCGTTAAGTTCTGAAACCCACAGCCCACTTTGGGGAGCTTTTTTTCTCTCTATTTCTGTCTTTTTCTCTCCTCCTATGGCGTTCTCCTGTGACCTGCTAGCCACCCTCAGATTCTGTGGCTGCCTGGGGTTTTGCCCTCTCCTTAGAAAGCTTTGGAAGCCACAGGGGCTCTGGAGCCTGGACGATCTTGATTGTCCAAATACCACGGAGAGGCTGGGCAACCTGGGGCAGTCCCCTTCACTTCCGAGAGCCTCAGTTGCTCCGTCTCCATCTTTCCAGTGGGAAAAGTGGTGCCCACCTTCAGGAATGTTTTGAGGACCTAGCAGAGATAATGGGTGGGAAACCCTAACACAGAATCTGGCACGCAGTAAGAATTCAGTAAACATGCTGGCCCTCTCTTTTTTCTTTCTTTCCCACGTGATTCCTTTTTCCATGGGCCACCTGAGTTTTGCGGTAGCCCCCAGGAAAGATCTAGATGAGGCAGAATGAGAAAAAAAACCCGTGGGGTGTGTAAACTCAGGCACTGGGGCTCTCCTTCTGCCAGGCTAGTCCACTCTGACCTTCAGTCCGACTGTGAACCTCATTGGGGCAGGTCCTGGCACATTTTAAAAAGTGTATCTTGTGGCCACAGCTTTCCTCTCTTGATCCCAATTTTCTCATCTGCAAAATGGCAATATTATCTGCCCTGGCTGAAAAACCATAAGAATTAGTAACCTCATCTGTCATGCACTCCTGAGGGATGTGCTTGATGAAAGTGACAGTAGGAAGATAGATAGCCATGTGTCATCTGAAGAATGGCACAGTAGTGGTAGAATTCCAGGGTCAATGGCAGTTTTAGGCAACAGACCTTCCTAGGTGTGGAAGACAATTTGTTATCTTAGCGTGTGTCCTTCTGCCATAAATAGGGCCTGCAGGTCTCCAGCACCACAGCGGAAGAGATGGTCAATAGGAACCTGAAGGCTGAGCCTCAGAGAACAACTAAATCGTATCTATTGAAAAGTTAGGGAGACCCAGGAAAGGCAATGCCTCTGTCTCTCTTTCCAAGAAGACTCTTGGTTTTCAATAAAAATTCCATTAGGAAAACATTTGGAATTGCTAGAAATTCTCAAGGAGGATGAAGAGTACTTCCGTCTCTTCTCTGCATAAAGTGTTGCCTCCCCAAATCTGGAGCAAATGTCTTTAATAATGTGACTATTAACAGTCATTTAAAAAATTCTCCCTTCAACATATTTTTATTCAGTACTTAATATGTGAATCGTGATAAGCTCAGGGGACGATTATCGTAGCCAGTGTGATTTAAGAGCAAGGATTTTGGAGTTACACTGACCTGGGTTTGAATTCCATTCTGGCTTTACTAGCTAAAAACAGCTTGGCCCCTTAGGTCTCTGTGAAATGGGGCTGAATGTGGCGCTTAGACTGTCTGTGTCACGTGAATCAGTGAGGTAAAGTGTGTCAGTTGCCCTGCTGTGTGTGGCATGAAGTGCATGCTCTGTAATCGATAGTTTACACTTTATGAGAGTCAGAGGCAAAGGCGCTAGGCATAAAGAGCCTGTTTCACTTAGAAGGGAGGATTGCTGAGCACGTGTCTCTGCAGACCCGCTGACCCGGGTCCCCAGACCACGATGCCATCGCAGCTGTGTGGTGTGTGGTTTTAAGTCCATCTGAACTGCAACTGAGCGGGGGAGCTGGGAGGCTGCCTGGCTGGGAGAAGTGAGGTAGAGTGGGAGGGGGGCACATTCTGGAAGATGGGAGAGGGGCTGCCCTCTTGGCTTTGGGAGTGGAAAGGGTGTATGTTTGGGGGTGGTGATGGGGCAGGTTAAAGAAGCGTTTCAGGGTCCTCACTACCCCCGAGGTGAGCAACAGGAACCTCCAGAAGAGAATGACAAAGCCATCTTACTCTGGTTTTGGATTTTGAACTGCTTTCTGTCTATTCTGGGGACCGTCCCAATGGTATACAGAGGCATGTTGGTATTTAACTCCCCAGAGGCAAAAGAAGCTCCTGGCAACTCTGGGCTTCCCAAAGCGGAGGCCAGGCTACTGTGAAGGAGTGGCTGAAACCACGGAGGGGAAGAGGAGCCACTGCAAATGCAGAGATTGACAGAGAAAGAAACAACCCATAATCTAAGGGTCTGTCAGTAGGGGGATAGTTAAATAAATAAGGTATATGGGATTATCTCTGAGATCTATAAATAAGCAATGAACACACACACACACACACACACACACACACACACACACACACCCCAATGTGTGGAAGAGTGGGTATGTTAACCGCCACGCCAAAAGAAAAAGGTGGAAAAAAAAGAGAACGTAGACTTATGTCTAATCTTATCTGTTTGTATAGCATACTTCTGCAGTGATTCAGAAGAAAGTGGTAATACTGACTGCTTCTAGATAGAACAACTGGTGTCAGGGACACAGTAGAATAGAGACCTCACTGTATATCCTTTTTTTTTAACTTTTGAATTTTGAACCAACTGGGCCATTAAAAAATAAAATGTACATTAAATCACCCAAACATAATATTAGCTAATATTGTTACAGTGGGCAAGGAAACTAAATACTTGACATTTATGATGTGACATGAACCTCATGGCTGACCTTGGAGTTAAATTCTATTGGCCAGATGAGGGGACTGAGGCTCGAAGGGGAAAGAAGACTTGCTCATGCTTACATAGCTGGGAAGAGGTAGAGCAGGGATCTGACTCCAGGGGATCTGCCCAGAGGCTGCAGGCTTAGCCATTCAGCTACACTGCTCCTACCCACGCTCCCTGGCACTGGGGCACTCAGGGCTGCCAGCTCATGTTCAGGGAGTGAGAGGAGAACCTGCGGCAGCTTTTACAGGGAAAAAGAGGAACAGAGAGAAGGGTTTACAAGGAGAAAGAATGAAAACACAAAAGGGAAACTTTACGAAGCTGATGAGGTAAATTGGACGTCTGCTGTGATCAAGAGTCACCTCTCCCGTCCTTGCCAAGTACCCGAGCACACATGTGTACACGCATACACCGACGCACACACTTCTCTTCGGCTGTGAGACACAAGGCCTCAGAGAAACAAAAATCAAAGAAAGGGCAATCCTAGAAGGCCTTTTCTTTTCTCATGTTCTTAGGGGAAAAAAAAAACAAAAAACCTCATGATTATTCGTTTTCATTTTTGCTTTAGAACTGGGGAGCCTCTAGAAAAAAAAGATCAGCAAAACAAAACCAGTGATCAGAAGTAAACTTTGAAAAGCAGTGTTTATAAACCAAGGTCAGAATCAGCCTCTGCCTCTGATCTGAAGTTGTTTTTTGGGAAGCCACAGGGAAGAGGAGACAAGGACCCACGTCCCTGGGCTAGGGTCTGTGTTAATAAGGAACAGGGTATTTCTTCTGGCTGAATTGCTCCACGTCTACAAATACAGAGTATGATTTCTACAGGTGGCTTCTCAGAGCTCATTAGGTCCTGAAATTTGGCATCAAAAAATACTCATCTCTGGACAAAGGGAAGGTTTTGGCTAGTGTTATGCTCTTTGCCTGTCAAGAGATGGCAAGTGTGTCTATTCGTTGGTTATCTGTCACCTAGCCCACTTATATTTAATAATATTAAAATAACTTGGCATTTGGGTTCTACCCCAAATCTGGCTGTGTGACCTTAGGCAAATCACTTCACCTTTTTGGGCCACAGACTCTTCATGCACAAACGGAAGAGTCTGGGCTACATCATTTCTCAGGTCCCTTCTACCTCTGCCTGTGGTTCTGTAATTCTTTCCCCTGGTTCCTCTGAAGCAGTGGTCTCTAGCAAATGCTCCGTTTCTGTACCTGCCTCAGTTTCCTGAAGGAATTCACCCTACCTGTTGAAGGTCATTCCTTTTCTCTTTAAGGAGTCATATTAGTCTTAGGATTATCATTATAAACTGTCATGTTAAAACCATCTTTTTTCGTTCTCCTTGAAACAACTCATATTGAAAAGGATTTTCATTTCTCCCTCCAGTGCCATTTAGAGTT
Organism: Lipotes vexillifer; assembly: GCF_000442215.2. Taxonomy (NCBI): domain Eukaryota; kingdom Metazoa; phylum Chordata; class Mammalia; order Artiodactyla; family Lipotidae; genus Lipotes; species Lipotes vexillifer. The sequence continues at coordinate 3,975,439 of NW_006775143.1, read as the reverse complement.
GCTATGAGTATGAAATAAAATGACTGAGCCTTATGAAGAGCAGCCTGCCAACCTTGCCGGCCTCCTCTTTTTTCCTTCTTGATCAGGGTACTGACCATTTCACACATAGCATTTTATAAGTGTTAACCTTTATAGGTGGAGGTACCCCTTCTTCATTGTTCCCTGCATAGTTGGAACATTTGACCAAAGAACAAACATGGATGAAACACGATAATAGGTAGAAGGAAGGGCCTTTGGAATTAAAAAAAAGAAAAAAGCGATGATTGTAATGACTATCTTAATGGCAATAATAAAAATGTTAATAGCTCTCATTGGCTCAGCCCTTGCTGTGTGCCAGGGCCTCTGTATGGGCTTTCCATGAATTATCTCATTTAATCCTCACAGCACTATTAAGTAAGTGGCATCATACTTTTTGCGTACAGACTTAGCCATGGTCACCTAGTCTATACTCAGGAGTCAGGATTCAAACACAAGCTTGTCTGCATCCGAAGCTCTTGTAATTTCCCAGCCCTGTGAGAAGAGGAACAGAGAACTTTTCTCTATTCTCTCCCATTTATATACGGTACCTGTTGTTGCTATAGCACTGACTGGCTGGGATCGCCTTCCACTGCTTATTCCATAGAGTTCAATTTCGTATTCAGTGGCCTCTCTGAGACCTGTTATGTCCCTGGTACGTTCGGGGGCAAGTAGGGTTATTTCCAGTGGTTCAGACTGCTTTTTGGTGTCTCTGATTTTGAGAACAAAGCTGTCGAAGACCCCTTCATCAGCTGTCCAGGACAGACGGAAACCGTCTGGGGTGGCATCTGAAACCAGAAGGTTGTCAACTTCTGGCTCGGCTTCTAGAGGGGGAGAGAATGGTGGAAGGAGGAGAGAGAATGTCATTCAGCAGCCCGTGCAATCTTCTCTCCAGTGGGGGTATCAATATGGAGTGATGCCCCAGCTGTCAGAGGTAGAAGTGTCCTGAGATACCGAAAATAAAATTATCCAACACGAACATGTCTAGTAGATCTAGGAGAGGGAAAGGATGGAGTTGACACATTCAATACAAGCCAAGTGGGTGCTTGCATGTGTGAGTTTTGTCTAAAAGCAATTCTGTAAATCCACATCTGGACTCAGCAGTGGCCCCTCCCATGCATTATTAAACAAGTTCAAAGTCAGTAATTTGTTTACATTTGCTCTCTGTCCGCCAGTGGCTGAGTGCCCATGCTCTGTGAGACCTTCTTTTCTTTTTGAAAAGACACATAAACCAGCATTAATGATCTGTAGAGCTGCCCGTGATGATACTACTGATTATATTTCCCTTGATCCTGAGGAAAATGGCTTTTAAAATGTTATAAATGTTATGTTCTTTTTGGTCTTTTTCTTGGAGCTACTTTACTAAAGAAGGCTCCTACTCTTGACTGGCCTGCTTTGTGTTAACCATTCAGTAAGTGTTCAGATGGTAGAACTAAGACTTGGAACCTCTTGTGCTGCGTACTTCAGACCCAAGGTGTTATCTTGGATTTGCCTTAACTAGACAAAACTCAGTGTCAGGGTGAATTTAGAACTGAGTTTCCCAAAGTACACTTAGAGTAAACTATTCCTGTTTGATCATAATCCATTGTAAAATAAGTTTGGGAAACATTGCCTGGGTAAGTCCCTCTTGGAGAGAAGCATGCACATTAGAATGTTCTCTAAAGCCTTGTGGTCAAGGATCCTGTTAAACTATGTTTAACTCCGTGTTTCCAAAACTTATTTGGACATGGAACCTCTTCACTAAGTAGTACCTTTGAATATGGAGTTAGTAAATCTCTAGAAAGACTTTGGGAAATACAGATTGTGGACTGTTAAAGTTGTTCATGCTATATTTCTCTAGGAATTATTAGTGTTGAGAAAATTATGGATTTAGTCTGTGCTGAAGAATCTCGATGATATTAGTGTTTACCAGTATAAGTTCACAGTTGGTTTTCCAATGACAAGCCCACCTGGGAAGTTTGTCAAGACCACAGTTGAGGCTTTGAGGTGACAAACATAGTAAATAATTTCTTGAAATACACTCATTGGTATATTTCTTTTGAGAAGGCTGAAATGTAGCTGGGGACCAGCCATGATGAACACAGAGGAGGGTGACGTGGAGTAAGCACGCAAGAGCTACAGACAAGACATGGCCTAAAGGATTTGGGATGCCTAGTGGAAACATTTCGACCTTCTCGTATCTGGAGTGGGAGAAGGGGAGTGCTTGTTAGAGACATAAGACAAGAGAAAGTGTTGGGGGGGGGGTGACATAAGGAACAGGCCACATCTATGGATTAAGTAGGGAACATGGACAGGGGTGTTAAAACCGTGGTGATCTCGTAGATGGATTACATGGAAGGGAACCAGGAAGAGGAGAAAATGGCTCACTTGAGCCAAAATACCTGTAACAATCTCAGCCCTCAAGGGCTTGGTTTGGTGCCCTTGGGTGAAGCCAGAGACCATGACCTCATAGCCAATGCCGGTTATGAGGCCTCTAAGCTCCAGCTTCCTCTGGGTTCCTGAAAGTGTGAATTCCTGGGGGTCCAGCAGCTTCCCAGAATCCACCACCGTTACTAGGAATCTGTCAAAGGCATTCTCCGATGCCATCCAGGAAACTGTGAACCCGTAGGGATTAATGTCGGAAATGGTTAGGTTTTCCAGAAGGGGCAGGGCCTCTGAAAGAAGGGAGGGGTGAAAATAACTCAGGTTAGCAGCACTGACTCTGCTGGGAAAGCACAAGTCTCCACGAGCACTGATAGATACCCAATCAATCATTAAACATGTTATATACTCAGAAAGTGCATATTTCGTAAGTGCTTATTGGGTGCCAGATGATGTTGTCTTGTGTAAATCTCTCAACAAGCCTATGAGATAGATGTTATTCCCATTATACAGGCAAGAAAACTGAGCTTCCAAGAAGTTGATTGACTTGGCCAAAGTCACGGAGCCTAGTACATGAGAGAGCAGGGTTTTAGCTGGGTCTGACTCCAAAGGCCATGAATTTTTCCCGATAAAATCAAATATCTTGTGTTGGGTTTGGACTCCTTTGTCTATTTCCCACTAACTTGTAGTCTTGAAGGGAATCAGCTTTTTTATTTTATTTTTTAGAGTATACTTCCTTTTTGGTATACTTTGTATGTTTCTATTCCACTTCTAGTTCCTATTTTGAATTAAGTTGAATAGGCCAGTTAGTGACATACATCCTCACCAGCTGAGATAAAGGGATGAGGTAAGATTTTTCATGTGTCCGAATGTAACCACTTACGATTATAGCCCAGTAAGGAATACTAAGATTTGCTAATTCTCTTGCTGTTTATTTTCCTGGATAAAGTTAGGCTCTTCAGTAAGTTCTGTCACTATTTGTTCATTCGTTCACCAGACATCTGTGTCTCAGGCACTCTTATTTCATAGGTGCCAAGGGATTCCCCAAAGCAATGACCTTATATCAGCTTGATTTCTGTCAACACTTCCCAATTGACAAGGCTTCACATCCATCATCCTATTGAGTCCTCACAATGACACTGTAAGTAGATATTACTACCCCCTCTTCTCCCCCAGGGCAGCAAAGGAAGTAGAGAGGTCAGTGATTTATCCAAGGTCACATATCCACTAGGCGGCTGAGCTGGGATCCAACCCACATCATCTGACTCCGGGTTCAGTGTTCTTTCCACACCCTAAGCCAAAGTCTAATAATTAGTCAACCCCATGGGTGCTGGCAAGACCTGAGGCATAAGCAGGGTTAGTGGAGAAGGTCCAGTGGCTCCCCTCTAAGAAAACAAGACACAGTCATGGTGACTGTGTTTATTTTTCATCAAAGTGGGCATGGGGATGGGAATTCCATGGCCAAGGCTGCTTTAGCCACATCTAGGTTAGAGCCTGCTTTTGCACTGAAGCTAAATGGAAGCATTCAAAGAGATAAACGACCTTACACTAATGCCCAGAGTCTAATCCATGGAATGTAAAGAAAAATGTTTAAAAAGAGATGTTTGGGGGCTTCCCTGGTGGCGCAGTGGTTGAGAATCTGCCTGCTAATGCAGGGGACACGGGTTCGAGCCCTGGTCTGGGAGGATCCCACATGCCGCAGAGCAGCTAGGCCCGTGAGCCACAACTACTGAGCCTGCGCATCTGGAGCCTCTGCTCCACAACAAGAGAGGCCGCGATAGTCAGAGGCCCGCGCACCGCGATGAAGAGTGGCCCCCACTTGCCGCAACTAGAGAAAGCCCTCACACAGAAACGAAGACCCAACACAGCAAAAATAAATTAATAAAAAATAAAAAAAATTAAAAAAAAAAAATTTTAAATTCAAGTCTGTGTGACTCTAAAAAAAAAAAAAAAGAGATGTTTGGTGACTGAAAGAACGAGTGAATGAATGCCCTAACCCCCTAAGCAGAGATTTAAATTTTGCTGTGGCTTGGATTTCCTGTACTTATTTTGAACCACTTGGTGTTTGTCTTGAAGCTTTTTTTTTTTTTTTTAAGCAAATAAGGATCTCCCCCAAATCATAACTCTATCAAAGACAAAGATGAAATCACATATACTGTGCAAACAGGCCTCTTTGTCTGCAGGGCAAGGGTTTCAAATTCTGTTGCAGAGCTTTGTTTAGATAAGTGGCGCCTTTCTCTGATAACTGGCCTCCTTGCACTTCCATGCCATCAAAGCAGAGAATTCTGATGAAAAGGAGGGCGTTCAGGCTAATCAGTCCATCAAGGGCTTGTTATTTAAGGTCCCTTATGTTCAGTTTTTTTTTTTTTTCTTTTCTCTTTTTAAAATATGCTTCTTTTTAAATGCGGAGTCTTTTCACATCAAGGATTAGCTGAGACAATGCTGTAACTGGATCTAGGATTCCCAAGACCAGCCTCCCTTTCTTCTCTCTGTTCTGTGGGAGGTCCTGCAAGAGGCTACAAATAAGGGCCTGATGGGATCCGTGGCCGGCCATGCTTCCCCTCCTGGGCAGTGAGGTTCTTAGTCACGGCTCCTCCTCGCCTCACCCCACTAAGGAATTACTTGTTCTGCATCTGAAGACTGGACAACTGAATTCACATTAGCTAACTGGACAGAAAGCATAACTACTCTCTGATCTGACGTGAAAACCTGCAGTGTTCTCTTAAAAATAATAGGAAAGGGCTTCCCTGGTGGCGCAGTGGTTGAGAATCCGCCTGCCAATGCAGGGGACACGGGCTCGAGCCCTGGTCCGGGAGGATCCCACGTGCCACGGAGCAACTGGGCCCCGTGAGCCACAACTACTGAGCCTGCGCGTCCGGAGCCTGTGCTCCGCAACAAGAGAGGCCGCCATAGTGAGAGGGCCGCGCACCGCGTTGAAGAGTGGCCTCCGCTTGCCGCAACTAGAGAAAGCCCTCGCACAGAAACGAAGGCCCAACACAGCAAAAATAAATAAATTAATTAATAAACTCCTTCCCCCAACATCTAAAAAAAATAATAATAATAATAGGAAAGTCATGATTGCAGAGGTCTATTGTTTCTATCTAGGCTGTTGCTTTTTTTTTCCTTTCTTTCTTTTCTTTTCGTTTTTTTTTTCTTATTGCTTATTTTTAAGAACACTACTTTCCTCATATTGTTGGGAGATAGAGGAAAGGACCCAGCAACTGTAAAATGCCTCCGGGATGCCGGGCAGTTAAATTGCACCACATCCATTTAATCCCTGAGAAAAGGCTGCCAGAGATGCCTGTGAATTGAATATCTTCTCTTCATACATAAAGGAGCGGGGTTCAGAGAAGTTAAGAACTGGCCAAGGTTATGTAGCTAAAAAGATGTGGGAGAGGATTAGGAACCACATAGCCTGATCTCAAGATCCCCATTCTTCTAGGAAACTGTGCTGCCTCTAGTTAAATATGTAATTGAACTTATTAATGTATTTTACTTATGTAGATAAATAGCAATTTATAGCAATTCAGACCTCAAGAGAGGCCTGGTTTAAAGTGAAAATCAGCCAGCAAAGTTGGTCTCCTAAAAATTATCATTAGTGGAAGGCAAGAGACTTGTAAATATTTTCTGAGGCTTTTCAGGCTAGAGATTTGGTCAGTTGACACCATTTGCAGCCTTTGCCATGGATTTAGGATAATTTCAGGAAAGGAAATAGAAAACCATTTGTTTTTGTAATTCAAAGAGAAGTAAGAAGTCGAGTTTAGTGAATGGTTAAGGTTTAATCAAAATTGAGATTTATTTGCTATCCTAGATTGAACCTTCATTAATCTGTTGTGGATGTCAATCTTAAGAAGTAACATTTTTAGAAGGAAAAGATAAATTATTTTATTTCTGGGGCAGGTAGTTCATGGGCTGCTTTACCTAGCATGACTTATGGACAAAATTCTGCCTTGGGCCATTTCTAACTTAGAACTCACTCTTCAGCCAGAATCTCCAAACCGTGAATCAGACAGCCTGTAAAACTGGGCACAGAATTCCCTGGCAGTTTTATACCACTGTTGAGTCTACTGGCTCCATTTCCTAAGAGTGGCTGTGAAAGGTCTCTCTTTGCAAGAGTATTTGCTTTCTTTTCATGTAGAAGTTTACATATGGAATGAAGACTATATTTGGGGTTGAATTTCCCTTTAGAATGCCTGTCCTCTTTCTTTTCCCCATTTTAGAATTCTGAACAGACAAGCGAGAACCTTTGAATGAGTACCTGTCACGACAAAGGCAGTGAGGGGTCTGGTGGGGTCCCCAGCCCAGGTGGTCCCTGCCTCACTAACGTCACAGCCAGTGTTCTCCCCCAAGCCTGTGATGTGAGCGTGCTGTGCGTCTCCTGAGACTGTGAACTGCTGGGGCTCCTGCAGCGAGGGAGAAATCCTAACACTGATAACAGTCTTTGCAAAAGGCCCGGCTTGAGTGGTCCATGACACGTTAAAGCTGTCAGGGGTAATATTGCTAAGGATTAGAGTGTCCAACAGTGGCTCTGGCTCTGAGGGAAAGGAACATGGGCAGAGAGAAAGAGAGACACATTATGAGAGGAAGCAGAGGATTTCTATAGAACGTAGCCATAGAATATGAAAGCATCAATCCCTCCAAATATTTGCAGAAAGGTAGTGTATTAGGCTGTGTCCACACCTGCGCTGGTTATAATGTTAGAAAATATACTGCTTTCTCTGCAGGTGTGGACTTGCATTTTTTTTTTTTTTTTAAGTAGAGATGTGACCACTTGCTGGTCACGTATGAAGAAAAGTGAAGAAGCCATTATAGCAGTAGATGAATTATTGTAAAGATGTATTAAGAGTACATTTTCTAAGGTTTGTGATGGGACACTAGCTCTGTAAGATGTTCCAAGAAAAGATAGCTTCACATTATATTGAATATTATATCTCACCCTAGAGATTCACGAAGCATACTAGCATTTTAAAGGCCTCAGAATGCTGGTTCTGTAAAGAAACCTACTTAATTTTGTTTAGCCCAGCACTTCATAAGCTTATCAATGGATACCTTTTCTGAGGAATATTCTCTGAACATCTCAAGTTGCTGGTGTGCCACTGAGCATGGCTTAGAAAATGCTACTTTGGAGTTTCCCGATTTAGTCTTCTGTGATCTATTTGGATTGTAGAAATTAAAGGTTAATACCCACAGAAGAGAAATTCTTCGTAGTAGTCAAAAACCCAAATGTATGCACCATAGGAAAATCTACATCTCACTCTAAACACTATAAAGGTGAAAATGTCCTCTGTTTAAAAATTCCTCGTATATGTAAAAGTTAAAGGAAAACTTGATGTTAAACTTTGCATTTTCTGATTATGAAATTCACTTATTGGATAATTTGGAAAGATGGATGGTTCCCCTGAGGTTAAGTTTCTCTTGTCCCTTAAAATCTAGATAATCAGTGATGAGAACAACTCCTTTTTAATGTAGGGGGCCTATACTGCTAGTTTCAACTGGGATGTATATGGTCTGGCCACCTAAATGCACATTTATCAAATAGTACTAACATTAAATTAAGTTCAACCCAGACTGTATTTTAGAGAGAGGCAGCAGTCCTGGAGGATTGAGACACTAGGATCAGGATTTAGGGTTGGGAAGAAGCAGACTCTTTCTTCCAAGGACTCGGGTGTTGTTTTGCTGCAGCTCCAGTATTTGGAGGAAAGAAGGAGCTCATCTGGATAAACTTTAACTGGACAACTGCACGGCATAACTCAATGCCATAAAGTCTCTAAGGACAAGTGAATCTGGCTCAGGAGCAGAGGATAGCCGTAAGTAACGGCATGGGATTTCCTCCTTAGCAATTAGTTAGAGGAGCTAATGATGCTATAATTTTCAGGTACAGCATTGGCAAATTACCTCAACCATGGAAAAAGTGAAATCCTTCAAATGGGACTCTGTCTGCTTTTTCCTTATATTTTGCTGTGGAAGGAATCTCCCGAATTAATGACGCACGTTAGGACTCTTTTCATGCTACCAGACAGAGACTGGCAGTGCCAAAACCCAATAAGACCTGGGTTTGCAAGGTTAGCTTAACCTCTAGCTGTCTCCCAAAGGATGCAACCAAGCTGAAAAGCGAGATGCAAGGGAACTCAGAGAATGGTAGTTAGGGTCCAGTCAGTGTTGCATGCAAGCTAGGGATGTTTTTCTTTTACCACTTCTAACCCTTTGAAACAGTTTCTTGACATGTTGTCTGCTTCCAGGAAAGACAGACATTTTCAAAAACTTAATACTCTGAATGCTCACCACATGCACCAAGATTTGAACAAGATGATAGATGAGAGGAAGACTGACGCTTTATGACAGATGTCAGTGGATGACAAAACATGCTTGATAGAGTAAATGTCAAAAAAGAGCAGTCTGTAGGGAATGCAGACAAATAAAAGTCTCAAGAACAAGATGAGACCACTGGGTCCTCTCGTGTGCGACTTGGGGTGTGCTTTGGGGTCTTTTTCTCTGCATGCTAGTGACACTACTTTTAAAATCTTGGTGGAGAGAAAGAGAATGTAGATCGTTCTGACCGAGGAAAACAACAATGGCATGCACACACCCCTTTGAACAAGACGCATGGGCAAACTTTGATTAGAAAGACCACAGGCAGGCAATAATGGGAACTGGAAAAGATTATTCAAGATCAGATGAAAGGATGGTTTGGAAATTCAACCAAAGCACATCAGGTTAACTGTATACAAACAAGCAGAGCAACTCCAGATGTGAGTGGGTATTTAGAAAAAAAGAGTTTGACACAGAAGTTCCTTAATTGGGGGTGAGAATTTTTCTTTTTAAAGTTTTCAAGCTCTGATTTGGATGTCTCTCTCAAATTTGAGAAGGATCTGGAGGGACCAGGAGGGTGAAAAATGGGTAGAGGTTGATTTTTTTGGAACGCTCTTAGGGGAAGTTCAAGGGAGAGTGAAGAACCCACCGTGGGAAATACCTGTGGTTGCTTGGACCATCAGGGTCAGAGCACACTGCCTGCCAATCAGCCCGTGAAGGTGGACAGTGTAATCAGAAGAAGCTTTGAGGTTGGTGATGACAAAGCTGCGAGACGCCGCAGTCACAGAACGTACCACCATTTCCTGGAGGGGGTCAGAATTCCTAACTTCTATAAGAAAGCTATCAAAGGCAGACTCGTGAGCTGTCCATGAGATGGACACACTGCCCGAGGTCACATTTGAGACAGTGAGGCAGCTAAGGAGAGGTTCAGCTACTAAAGCAAGAAGAAAAAAATACGAAAGTGTGTCAATTCAAAACACTATTAGAGGGACTTCCCTGGTGGCGCCGTGATTAAGAATCCGCAGGGGACAAGGGTTCAAGCTCTGGTCCAGGAAGATCCCACATGCCACGGAGCAACTAAGCCCGTGCGCCACAACTACTGAGCCTATGCTCTAGGGTCCATGAGCCACAACTGCTGAAGCCTGCATGCCTAGAGCCCATGCTCCTCAACAAGAGAGGCCACCGCAATGAGAAGCCCGAGCACTGCATCGAAGAGTAGCCCCTGCTCGCCGCAAGTAGAGAAAGCCCACGCACAGCAAGGAAGACCCAACACAGCCAAAAAAAACCAAAAACGAAAAAACAAACAAAAAAACAAAACACTATTAGAGGGTCAAAATCAAAACATGTAAGACTAAATCCATAAAGTTTTAGCCTTAACCCTCTGGTAAGGACACTTGCCTTTTCTTGAAAACCAACTTGAGCCATGAGGAAGAAATATATGTGTTTGACTAATTTCCCTAGGTTTTGGTATACTTTCATCTGGCTGGGCTGAGAACTAGGTATTGCTGGCTCACTGCTTTTCCTGTGGTCCACGCTGATAACACTTTGTGGACTCATGTGGAATGAGGACAGACTCTCCCTCAGCTGTGAGTGACTTAAATGGTAGATGCTTTTGATACTACAATGTTAACCCTTTTCTTGAATTCCCCTAGAATATGGGGCCCCTTTTTGTGATCAAGAAGAAAAGACTTTCCTGTGCGTACTCCACAAATAACTTTAAATTTCAGTTTGTGATGTCTAACTTTATCTCTCAAGAGAAGGCATTGTCCAAAATGTGCTAAGAATGCTACTTTGAATGGACAAGGCTCTCCTTTCTGAATTCACATAGAATTGTCTTTTGCTGCATTCCAGAGACCATTTCCCATAGTGTGTATGTCACAGATACTGCAGATTTAGTGAAAGCAGTTCACTCTTTTGTTGACCAAGTTCCTTATTTAAACTCTACTCTACTCTACTTTTATTTTTGCCATCTGCCATTCACTGTTCTGGAAGCAAGCCAGCATGTTCTGGTCTTTTCTCCTAGAGGTGGCATTGGAATTGGAGTGGTCTGAATGGCATGATTTCCTCATGAACTCATGTGATGAATAATCTTTGCTCTTTCTCATCACTTGCCCAATTCAGTTTCATTAAATCATTGGAATATTTGGGTATTAGGAAGTCAAAGGCACTAGGAAGACAAAGACAGTTGGATAACACACAATATAATTTTTAAGACCTCTCTGACCAATATAGACGTCTTTCCAAGTCAAGGACAGCTCTCATCATGGCTTTTTGGCTACTGATGAGGAGAATTCTTTTCTCCAGATTCAACTTGGCATTCTGGACCAAACTACATTTTATGCTGCAAATGTCCTGGTCAGGGACAAACTAGGAAAGTCACCATTTGGGCTGCTGCTGGAAGAGAGTTATGTTAAATAGCGCTCCAGCCTAGTGTCATGGAACAGTTAGTGCCCTGTGGCCTGTGCTTCAATGGGCAGGAAGGAGTGGCTTTGCCCTGCAAAAAAGATTCTGGAGAGAGGGTGTTAGGAGCGGGCGAATGTGCATGTACCTGTGGTGGCCGTGGCACTGATGGTTTTGGTCCGGATGCTGGGAGCGAGTCCAGAGAGGTAGACAATAAAATCATTATTAGGGCGGAGCCCTGAGATGTGAGCAGTTCGTTCAGCACCAGAGACGTTATATTCCATCGTTTCCAGGAACCTATTGGAATCAATAATTTCAATGGTAAAGGTCTTGAAGGCCCCATCGGTAGCTGTCCAGGAGAGATTGAAGCTCTCAGGAGTGATGTCGGAAACATTTAAGTTTCCGATTTCAGGTTCTCCGGCTGAAAAAGGAGGGGTAGAAGAAATAAATCTGAGTTAATCATTGCGTTTGGGTTTTAAGACTGCAGTTGTTAACAGAACCATAGCCAGCTAGAAAGATCTGACAGTTCAGGCTTAGGGTGACATGAAGAGATGTTACCAATCAGTGCCAATGGGAGAGAAAAAGGGGATTTATTAAAAGAAAAATACAAAAAGGAAGGTATGGCAATTAGATTTCACCGCTCTGGAGCTGCCACACAAGATCAGGGCCTGGCCGGGATCTGGCGTGTGTGAGGAGACATGCCCAGTGACGGCAGCAGGACCTGTTCTGTCGAAGCCCAGATGCTTCTGGGAGCCACACCTCAGGGATGCTGGCCATCGGTCAAAAGATACGAGCGCTGGCGGCTTCTAGTCTCTTAAATTGCACTCAGGAGACCACGAGTACTTGGCTGCAGCCAGCAGACATCCTTTGCTTTGAGGGAGCTCCCATCTGTTCAGATGACGACTAAATAATTCTGACACCATTACTCTCCCAAGGTGGTACCTTGAGGCTTCTGATTTTGTGACTTAAAGGGAATTGGCAATTTGTCAGTGTAATTCTTGGTGTTTTCATCATACTCCTGACAAGGGTCAGCTGTTCTCATATTCTGTTAAAATAGCTTGTCTTTTCTTAATTGCTTCTACATGGGCCAAGAAAGCTAGTATTGCATTGCCAACCAAGAGAGCTGAGCCAGGACAAGGCCATCAGGCAGCCCTGTTTAGCCAAGAAGTAACATTTTGTCTCAGAGATGATCCTACCAGTGGTTTTCCGAGCAACAGGAATAAAACGTGCAGAGGGCAGGCAGAAGCAAGATTCGAAAAGCTAGTATTGTCTCTCTAGCAAGGCAGGAGAAAGACTTCCCGTCCCAAGAGATCTGGTGAAACGCAGGTCAGGTGGAATTATGGCCCTTCTTCCCCACAGACCAACTTGTCAGGAGCAAGAATGTCACTATCATTATAAAGAAAGAAAAAAAAAAACATATAAAAATACTAAGAACACCCAAACCGCAAGATCTTCAGGAAAGATCAAAAGTGGCGGGTGATTTCTTTGACTTCTGAGAAGGGATTGTTTATGAATGTTAGATAAAAGAGCCCCGAGTCCATCCAGGGCAGCCTCAGCTGCAATTTTTAGGCATTTCAGGGTCACCATTCATGCAGCAGTTGTCTGTGCTGTGTGTTTATCTCAGCGAGAGTTACTGAAATGATTGAGGCTAAAATGCAGAGCTACGTTTTTGCTAGACTCCACTAGGACACACAAACTTTTCTGTTTGCAGAAAAGTTTAGTTGCAGTAATTATAGGAAAATGGGGCAGGCATATGCAAAACCAAACCTGACAGCCTCTGTTCAGTTTCACACCAATGGAGGCACATGGGAAGATGAAACATGGAAACCCTGGGGAGGGCTGGGTTCTTGAGCAGGCTGCAGGGAAACACTGAATGCCCTGTCACTGGAGCAGAGTGATGAGTAAACTATAATGCACCCTCCTGGGTCCGGGCTGAGAGTGTGCCATGCAAAGGCCAACAGTCCAGGGAGCAATTCTCGATTAAAAGAACAAAAAGGGCATCAGATCTTTGACATTCATAGCCCGGGACATTCTTTGTTTCAAATGCTGCTGTGTGTACTTCTGCTAATGAATGGCTTGTTCTTTGGTACTGTCTCCAGTCATAATTGTGTGATTTTTTTGTTTTTTTTCTTTTTTGGTCTAGCTATTTGCTAATTTGATGTTCTAACAGTGACTTGAGTATCTGAGAGAATTGCCCAGAGGAGGAGGGTAATTCAGTTCTCTTATTATACTCAGTGCATTTTAAAGAAACATTTAAATTAAAACATTTCTTTTAAATGCAAGAACCACATGCCCATACCCTTGAGGGATCTGGGATAGTAAAGCACCATTTGCAACTAGCAAAAAGACTCTCTAAGGTAAATAATCTGTGCTCCACCAGAACCCACACATCGGAAGGGTCGGCTTTTAGTTATAGCCAAGCACTGGAGAAAAGAGTTAAGACCATCGGGCTGTCTCGTGAAATGGAAAGCCATCCTTCAGAAGAGATGTAGTTATAGGATTGGATAGGTAAGGCCTGGGAGAGGCTAGAGGCTAGAGGTCAGAAAAGGTAGCATCTGCACGTTCGTTCTTGAGATGTCAGAGGCATCTGGACCAAGGCGCAGCCCATAGGCAGGTGTGTGAGCATGCAAGTTCAGTAGCCGATGGGCACATGGGAAGGATTTAGATATGGACAGAAGCTGGCTCCCCACACGCCTCTTGGAGAGAAAGCATCATGGACAGGAAGAGGAAGGTACCTGTGGAGGCCTCAGCAGAGAGCATTGGTGTTCTATAGCCCCGGATCACCCCGTAGATGGTGACTCTGTAAGGGGTGGCGGCCTTGAGGCCCTGGATGTCCGCAGCCCGCAGGCTGCCGGGCACCGTGAGGTTCTGAGCTGCCTCCACCCTGTTGGCCTCCTGCACCTGAATGACAAAATGCTCATAGGCCTGGTCAGCTGTGGTCCAGTTGAGTTTGAGGCCATCCCAGCCAGCCTCGGTCACGGCTAAGTGTCCCAGCTGGGGGAGCTCCGCTGAGGAAGTACAGAGAGGAATTTGTCAGTGCTGCAAACGGAAAGCGAAGAAACCAAACATCCCACAGCCCAGCTCTAGGGAAGAAAGAAAGGGGCAAGAGATTTTCTTGTGTTTGTGTGTGTGGTCATTCTTGGTCTCGGGGAGTTTCCTGTTTGAACTGCGGTAATGTGGCCACAGCTTTCTTCAGGAGTTGAAGATGGTCAGAAAGGGGAACAGCTACGCTGTTCATTCTTGAGATGGCAATGCCATCACGACCGCTGACAACCCACTGCTGGGAGGTCTCTGAGGATCATGCATGACTAGCACCCTAAAGGCCCATGAAAAATGTGGGATTGTGGGTCAGGGTAAGAGAAGTAGGAGTTGGTTAAAAGTACAGGCTTTGGAGGCAGATGGGCCTTGGTTAGAACTCCAGCACCGATGTTTGCTAGCTGCGTAATCTTGGGCATGTCACCCAGGTCATCTCTGAGCCTTGTGCCCCTCATCTTCAGTTGGAGCTGACAGTACCATTTCATTGGAATGTGTGATGATTGGATGATAATATTTATAAACCTCTGAGTTTATACCTGACACATACCTGACGTCACACCTGATACATAGTGAGGACCTGGTAAGTGGCAGCCTAACAGATACACAGCTGTTCCTTGGTACCCTTGGGGGATGGGTTCCAGGACCCCCATAGATAACAAGCTGAGGATGCATATAAAATGGTGTAGTATTTGCATATCACCTATGCACATCCTCCTGTGTACTTTAAAAAAATCATCTCTAGATTACTTATAATACCTAATGCAATGTAAATGCTATGTGTGTAGTTACCAGCACATGGCAAATTCAAGTTTTGCCTTTTGGAGCTTCCTGGAATTTTTTTTCCCTAGCATTTTCTATCCTCAGTTGGTTGGCTCCGAGAATGCAGAGCTGTGTAATCACTGTTTCGATGTTTCTCCTTGGAACTTCTTGGTCACGTGGGAGAGAATTACCTGCTTCGTCTCATTACTGGACTTTGGAGAGATCATCTCATTGCTGGCCACAGGCTGTCTGACTGGGTGTATAAAGCATGTGCTGAATCAGGTTTGGACAAGTCCGATGTTTTACCTTTGGACTTTTCTCATCCTTCAGAGATCAAAGTTTCCGTACTGTACTGGATTCTTGGCTTTGCGTTTTCCCTCCCCCCTTCTCCTGATAGCACTTTGTGTCTGATTGAAGAATGTCTGCATCACAAACAAGGCCGTTTGTGCCTACTCTGCATTAAAAGTGATTATGTTTTGCTCAGCAAATGGTGCAGAGCAGGGCCCACTATTCATTCTTCTACAAGGTAGGAAGGAAATTTAATGTAGTCATTGCTGATTTAGAAAGTTTGGGTTCCGGATATGGAAACACTCACTACTTAGTGGCATGCTGCTCAGGGTTAAGTGCAATCTCCCAGCTTCTGTTTTTAAGGCTTGAAGTGGCCATGGATTTGAAGTCAGAAAAGAAAATATCTGCAAGATTTCCCCCAGAAAGAGTATGAGACATTCCAGGATTCAGTGCACAAGGAGAGTCTGGGCAAACTTGACCTTTCAGAGGGGCTGTATTCAAACTGTAGAACTGGGCTGGGGACATGGGTGCGGGCAGCCCTCTCCTTCCCAGCTCACCAAGAATAGCTGTTCATTTATCTGTCATATAGTGGGGCTCCTTGTAAGATTTCACGTGCAAAAGGAATCTGCTGCTAAAAACCAAACGCTTACAAACTACAGATGCGGATCATTAGCACCCTGCTCCCAGATCCCACGTGTCTCAAAGGCCCCTTTTGCTCTTGTTCGGTTTGACAATATTCTGGGAAACACAGGCCATTGATAATCTGGCCAGTTTAGGTGTATTGCAACATTACTTTTCTTATTTGGGGAATTGTGTGTAGTTTCTAGCAAGGGCCAGGTTTATTTGGTATGTATGAGCAAGGAAAACAATTCATTTGATTAGGTTATTTGGGTGGCATTTTCAAAACACAGTATGTGTAGAGAAGGGCATGGGCTTAGGGCCCAGCATAAAAAACCCTGTTCCCCCAAATCAGGCTCATTTTCCCATGGCCTGTTTTAAAGTTGTTTCTAGAAACCGCATGACCAACACAGAGTTTTCTATAACAGATGGAGTTGCACATCTTCAGGGGACAAACTGAGATGAATTGTTTTTCCTCTCCAAACTGAATCAAAAACTTTGAAGTCAAACGTGACTGTCCTTTCTTAGAAATAGCCCTGCCTTGAGGATCTGCTAAGGAGAGAGAGACTTGGCTAACTTCAGCAGAAGATGATAGATCATTTCAAAGGTTATTCTGTGGAGGTCTGACTACCAGATGGATGGCAGTAAGTGACTCTGAGGCCACTCATGATAAGATTTCTCTAGAAAGTTCTGACCTTATTCTTGTGTCACAGCCCTACTGTTTGTGCTATTTATATTATTGATATGTTGCTATCTGATAAATTTAGCTATTTGGCATTCAAAATTTACTACAGGAGGGGTGCTTTGCTATGTACTTTCGTTCATTATCTCATTTATTGCTCAACACAGTGTTCTGAGGTAGGAGTATTATCTCTGATTTGAAGGTGAGAAATGAAGGCTCAGAGGTGTACAATGAGATACCCAAGAATATTTGGCCAGAAAGGTGGAATTCCAACCCACACCCTCCGGAGTTAGAGCTTGTGTTCACGCTGCCTGCCAACAGCTTTGAGAGAGGGCCCTGACACATGGGGAATTTTCTCTATTCCAATGAATTGGCTGACACAATCAGGCCCCTGGTCTGGGAGGAGGGTCGTATACCTGTGATGACCTCCACAGCAAGGGGTTGAGTGCTGCGGCCCCTGACCTCGCCGCGCAGGGTAATTATATAAGGGGTACCAGCCCTGAGGCCTGGGATTTCCGCGGAGCACAGGCTGCCAGGAACCGTGAGACTGTGAGCTTCTTGGGCCTGGTCAGCCTCCCGGATCTCAATGACAAACTGCTCATAGATCCCATCTGGGGTCCAGTCCAGTCTGAGGGCATCCCAGCTAACCTCAGTCACAGTGAGGTTCCCCAGATCTGGAACCTCCTCTGCATAAGAAGACAGAGTTGCTGAGTTACTAAAAAAGGCAGTTGCACACTGGGATTCAGGCGAGATGGCATTTTGGCTGAGGTTGGGGTGAGCTGTTTGGTGAGTGTTGATCACAGATGCGTGATTTACAGCCGGTGTTGAGGACACTCTGTTTGGCACTAAAGCCAGGGCTTTTCTAGTCAGCCTTTGGAAATGAAACATAGTTCTCAGAATTGTTCACAACTTCCATTCTTGACATACAAATGGTGCTTTGGGGAGTCCTCTGATGCATTCTTAAAATGAGCTCAGATCAACGTTTTTTTTTTCCCCACTCGCAGAGTGTGCTTTCCAACTTCTTAGCTATTACGACTGAAACTTGCTTTAAAAGAAAAGTCACCTCAATTTATATAAAAGAAGAGTAGGTGGAACTTTCCATGGAATTGGCTACCATGCTAGGACTAGGACTCGGCCAAATAAGGGACAGGACCTTTGTATGGAAGCAGGGATGATTCACCCGTATTTCCCACTGGGGTAGGGGCTGAACCCGGTTTAGAGGAGGGAAGAGCGTTGATGCCTCCTG
>NW_006775143.1:3937675-3957651 GCF_000442215.2 Lipotes vexillifer | reverse complement strand
AAGAGCGTTGATGCCTCCTGAGCAGAGACAGTGGGAGGAGACAGATTAATGAAGTAGAGCCTAGAATACCTGTCAAGACTTCAACAGAGAGAGGGGTTGTGCTGAAGTCCCGAGTCACCCCGCGGATGGTGACGCTATAGCGAGTGGCTGCCTTGAGCCCAGGCAGGTCCACGGACCTCAGCCCTCCCGGGACAGTGAGGTTTTGGGCTGCCTCCTCTGTGTCAGTTTCCTGCACCTGAATGAGAAACCGCTCGTAGGCTCCTTCCGGAGCCGTCCAGTGGAGTTTGAGGGCATCCCAGCCCACCTCGGACACCGTGACCTCTCCCAAATGGGGAGCTTCTCCTGGAGGAGGACAGAAAACCAGGGAGATCAGCTCGGTGCTCTGTGACCTTTGTGACCGCCTGGAGGGGTGGGACAGGGAGGGAGGGAGGGAGACGCGAGAGGGAGGAGATACGGGAACATATGTATACGTATAGCTGATTCACTTCGTTATACAGCAGAAACTAGCACACCATTGTAAAGCAATCATACTCCAATAAAGATGTTTAAAAAAAAAAACTAATGGGCAAATGTTGAGATAGCAAATGCAAATTAAAAAGATAAAATATTAAAAAAAACAACTAGTTTAACGATGAAATCACACGCCAAGATCCAGGAACTCCTTAACGAAAGAATAGGCTTTATATTACTTTTTTTTTTTTTTAAATGTGACTTTCTTTAGATAACCATGCAGCTTCCTAAATTTGAGAAATAGAGCCAAGGGGGTGAGGCGTAGGAAAACGTTTGTGATCTTATTTCGTTAAGGAATTGCCCTAGCCTCCGGCAGACAAAGAGATTATTATTATTTTTTCCTTCTAAATATAATGCCTTAACATCCCTCACCAGGAGGGAGCCTGTTTGTGAAGCCAAAGGTCCCTGCCGTTGGGGCTGTGTGTATAGTCCCCAGTCTGGGCTATGCACAGCCCCAGAGGCTGTGGTTCACATGGGGTGCAGTGAGAAAGCTACCCCAGGAGTTGTGCGGCTTGATTTCTTCCCATCATTAGGCACCACAGTGCTATTACTTAAGGTACTCAATTCTATTCAAAAACGAGTTGCGGGGCTCCCCTGGTGGGAAGTGGTTGAGAGTCCGCCTGCCGATGCAGGGGACACGGGTTCGTGCCCCGGTCCGGGAAGATCCCACGTGCCGCGGAGCGGCTGGGCCCGTGAGCCATGGCCGCTGAGCCTGCGCGTCCGGAGCCTGTGCTCCGCAACGGGAGAGGCCGCAACAGTGAGAGAGGCCCGCGTACCGCAAAACAAAACAAAACAAAAACAAAAACGAGTTGCATCTGATTATCCTTGGGCAGGTTCCTGTTGGGAAAAACAGAAGCTATAGACAGAAAGGTAATAGGTACCTGTGGAGGCCTCAGCAGAGAGCGCTGGTGTTCTATAGCCCCGGATCACCCCGTAGATGGTGACTCTGTAAGGGGTGGCGGCCTTGAGGCCCTGGATGTCCGCAGCCCGCAGGCTGCCGGGCACCGTGAGGTTCTGAGCTGCCTCCACCCTGTTGGCCTCCTGCACCTGAATGACAAAGTGCTCATAGGCCTGATCAGCTGTGGTCCAGTTGAGTTTGAGGCCATCCCAGCCAGCCTCGGTCACGGTGAGGTTTTCCATTTCAGGGGCGGGGTCTGAATAATGACAGAGACGGGGTCAGTTAAATCATTCCTGAAATGCTTTCCACCTGGGAACTCAGAAATGGCAAACCCGCTGCCAATGCTGCGAGACCTTGGGGGCCCCAGGGCCACCTGCGTCCCTGAGCCATGCTGTCGCCATCAAAACACCAACAGAAAAATCAATAGAATACTTATTTTGCCTTGTTGTGTATTGGGGTTTGACTTCTGAATACGGTGTTTTTCTACTGAGCAGTGTCCTGTGGATTTGGAAAATGCTACACGTCTGTGTTAGTACTGCTCTGGGCTGCAGTTTCCACTTTGGAAAGCGGCTCTCATCTTAAAGGTGAGATCATAGGAACGAACAGCCTTCAGCTACTCTTGGGATCCTTGGCCTGAGCCGTCCAGCCTTCTGTATTTTAAGGAAATTGCCTCCTCTTAGATTCTCTTCCTTTCCATGCTTCCTCAATCTCTCCTGGAAGGCATGTTTTATAGTCTCTCTATGTTGGGATTTTTGTCAGTTTCTGGGGCTCAAATCAGTTTACATAAATCACTTCAGAAAGATCAGAGATAAATTAACACAGTACAAGTAAGGCTGTCCTGAGGAAGTCACTGAGGCTTTGCAAAGCTGCCCCTCATTGGACAGAAAGAAAGACTGAGGCCCTGGGAGAAATAGCTTATTAAGCTCAGTTAAAACTTGCCATCTTTATTCATCTCTAGAATGAGCAAAGCACAGAACATTCACTTGTCTGAATGCATATGCCTTCAAGGTGATAATTTGCCCAGGGCTGAGCCTAAACGGACTTTGCATCACCTAGGAAGAAAGGATTTTCTCTGGAAACAGATCCTCTAAACAACAGAGTAAGAACTGCCTTGAGCTCATTTAGGTGAACAAATTGTTTCTCTCTATATGCCTCACATTGGCTACTCACTTCAAATCAGTCCTATCTGTCCATGAAAGCAGACGTCTCACTTGAAAATCTTAGCTTGCAGTTGGATAGAAGATATCCTTTCAGAGGGGAAAATGTTTCTTTTCAAGAATCTGTTTGATTCAGACTTTCCTACGTTCTGGGGAAGGTTCTTCCTAATTGTTCCATTTTGGCAAAGCTGACACTCCTTCAAATCTTGTTTGATCTAGAACAGCGGTCTGCCAACTATGATCTGAGGGTCAGATCCAGCCTGCTGCCCCTCTTGGTAATAAGTGAGCTGACAACAGTTTTTAAATTTTTAAATGGTTGGAAAAATCCAAAGAAGAATACTTCATGACAGATGAAAGTATATGAAATTCAAATTTTGATGTCATAAGTAAAATCTCATTGGAACTCAGCCGTGCCTGCACAGTTACATATTGCTGATGGCTGCTTATGTGCCGCAGTGGCGCAGTAGGGGAGTTGAGACAGAGACCATATGGCCTGGAAAGTCTAAAATATTTACTGTCTGGTCCTTTCAGAAAATGTTTGCCATACCTGACCTTGACCTTCATTCTACAGATTCCTCATCCAACCCAAATCTGTGTCCTGGAGCCCTTATCCAAGACCCCATAGCAGTTCTTAACCACACAAACATGGTCTAGGTGAGAAAAAGAGGACCCCAAGCTCCAAGTGATGTATCTACTTGTGGGGAAAGAAAGGGAAAAAGATGAGCTATCTTTTAACCCAGTGGCCCTTGTGAGGCCAGGAGCAGTGCTCCAGTTGTAGCAATTATCTCCTTGACCTTGGGATTTTAGCACAACTAAACTCAGGAGTGTGTCCTTTTCAAATATTCCAAGAGCCCTCATGCATGAAGAGACATCAGACAAAAACCAATCTAAGCCAAACTGTAAAGTTAAGGAAATGAACTCTGTGTCCCATA
This sequence comes from Lipotes vexillifer, assembly GCF_000442215.2. Lineage (NCBI taxonomy): Eukaryota > Metazoa > Chordata > Mammalia > Artiodactyla > Lipotidae > Lipotes > Lipotes vexillifer. Next base: position 3,954,154 of record NW_006775143.1, on the reverse strand, counting down.
AACTCTCCTTTTTATCCCACTTTCTTATTTTTTTTCTCCTGCTGCTGTCAAAACTTCTTGTCAAGAACCTAGCTGACGTTGATAGTTGACCCCCCCCCCTTGTGTGAATTAAGTCAGTGTTTCTTCTCAGGTAACTGCCTTTTAAGTTCTTTCTCTAATTATGGCATAAGGCATATTTTTTTCCATGAAAGAGATTTAGGGTACCAGGTCGCAAGAGATGTGCGGAGAATTACCTAACTGGGGGAGGGAGGGGTTATGGAGGGGTTACAGATTGTCTATTAAGCTGTTGTAGTAAAGATGGTTGGAGAGAGGAGATCCACATTAGAGAATGTCTCTTCCTCATGAGAACCATTGTTTTCTTTAAATCAGCTTTTTTCTATGCCACGGATACTTTATACAATGTCCTTCACATCCTGCTTCATCTCTTCTTACAGTGGATAGAGTCATTTTCATAAAATGTCACGTTGCTCAGTAGATGGTAATAGTCATGGTGATGATACTGCCACCAAAAGTTTTGGCTATTCTTTAGAGGAAAATAGCTCATTTATCAGATTGAAAGAAGACCTTTCAGACTCCATAGCGTGATTTTGTACAGAGAAGGCATTCTTCCCCTTTTTTTTTTTTTTTTTGGTGGGGAGGGGGGTTAGGCAGATCAGGAAAAAAAAAAATCAGTTATATTTAGTGCTGTGACCGTGACCACTGCTGGGTGGGTGCTTTCGGTGCCTGACCCAAAACCCTTCAGTAAACAAATGCTAGACAGATAAGTAAAAGGTGTAACTTCAGTGAATAAAATCAGTAGATAAATTAAAGGGAGACAGGTGAGAATTATGAAAAGAGAGGGAAAAACGTGAATAAAAATACAGCAGACAACAGTCGAGATCGAGACCAGAGGCTTCACATCAATGCGGACTCTGCATTTCAACAGCAAATGACACACTTGTGGGCTTACTGCCCCAGAAGCCCAGTGTTTCCATTGTGTAGTTCCATAGTGAATTTCTTGGCCTTTCTTTATGAAAAGGCTGTTGTCTTTTTCTTCCAGCTGTGCACTGGCATCTACCGGCTGAACAATGTCAGTGGGCCTGGGAAATCAGAATTTCAAAATCCCATTTCTGTGCTCATGGTGAGTTGACCAGCTGGCCTGGGGGAATTTCTGGCTGTGCCAACTTTAAATCTTTAGATCTCCACCATCTTGTAGATGGTAATTACCAAGTGCTGACTGATGAGGAATCCACTTTTAGTGCTCACCGATGAGAGAGAGTGATTCTCCAACAGCAGCGGGATGGCCAAATTCAAGCCTCAGGACCCCTAAAGGTAGATTAAATTGCTTGGATCTCATCTTGTAAAGTTAATTGAAATTAAAAGCCTTGCCTGCCTTGAAACTTTCTGGTGACTCTTCACACTGTCAAGAATGAAACCCAAGCCCCTCAGCATGATATTCACTGCCCTTTGTAGACGGTACCGATAATGTCTGTAACCTTGTACCCCGTTATCCCCAGCTCCATGATAACAGCAGGACTGTATGGCTGGTGTTTCACTAACATGACATTTCTCATGCCTTTGAGCTTCTCACATACTGTTTCTCCAGCTGGAAATGTTGTTACTCCCTTCTCCACTTGCCCAACTCATTTTCCTTTTTTAGGATTCAGCCAAGTATCACCTCTTCCAAAAAGCCTTCTCTGATACGCTGCCTTCACTTTGGTCAGGTCTGGGATGGATATCTGCCTCTGTGCTCCTGTAGCTTCCCACACTTTCCTCTAAGCAGACTAGTTACATTCCTATAATTTTGGTTTTGGTTCTGTCATTCTCACTGCAATGTGTATCATTTCCTGAGTGGAGGGGTTGTGTCTTTCTGTTCTCTATACCAGCGCTGCCTGACCCATGGCAGGTAAGAAATAAATACTTGTTGGATGGATAGATGTTTGACTAAATTTCAGTTTGCTCCATGAGAAAATCAAAATGGAAAATTAGAGCAGAATGTTTTCTATTCCTTGCAGCTGTGGCTAAAAACAAAATTCCACCTCTCTGCTTCCCAAACCCTTGAGAATTGCTGGGGTATCACTGTCAAGTCTTACGTGGTGTGGGAGGATGCTTTATTGGCCTTGTGTTTCTGTATATCCTCCCTGCTTTATGGCCCTTACTGCTCAAAGAAAATCATGGCCTCCACTTCAAGCAGGGTTTTGTTGAGTTTATTAGAATACAAATATGGGGCCAGAGGGGGAGATGCCTGGCACAGACTCTTTTTGTTCAGTGCTAACAGGGATAGTACCTTTTTTCTTTCTCTCCTTCCTTTCTCCCCGCTCCATCCCTTTCTCCTTCCCCCCATCCTTCCTTTTTTCTTTCCTTCCATTTTTATCCAGAGTAAGCTTAATTAAAGACTCCAGGAGAATGACTTCCCTTCCCTTAATCCTTGAGAGAGAGAATTTGGGCCTTTGATACGGAGGTGAAAGAAAAAGACCAGAAGATTCAGTGGAAATACTGCCTCTGGAGGAGCTGGAGTCCCCAGATGCTCATGAAGCACATGCCACGTGTTTGGCTGTGTTCAAGGTACTGGGGCTGCAGCGCTGGATGAAGGAGACAGAGTCCTTTCTGGCTGGAAGTAGGAGGCAGACCATAGGTAAGTAAACCAACGAGTGAGTGACGTCAGGCAAGTGTCATGGGGAAATCTGGAGCAGCATGAAGGGGTAAATCAGGATAGGGCACCGTTTTAGGCTGGTTGACAGAGAGGTCTGTTGAGATGAGACTTGAGCTGAATGAAATGAGGGAGGTGCTGGGTGTAGAACTGGGAGAAGAGGCAGCAGGAGTAGCATGTGCAAAGGCCCTAAGGTAGGAGCAGGCTTGGCATGCTTAAGGAACAGTGAGGAGGCCAGGGTGACCACGGTGAAATGAGCAAGGGGCCAAGTAGTGGGAGTGAGGTCAGAGAGGTGGGAAGGACCAGACTCCGTAGGGCTGTGTAGCCTGTGATAGGGTCCTTGCATTGTATTTCAGGTGTGATGGGCAGCTAGGTAAGGCATACTTTTAACTTAACTTGGTGCTGCATCAAGGAAAAGGCTTGCGCTTTGGCTCAATGCCACGACTAGAGCCCTGGAGTTCTCTGGGAAGAATGCTTTGGGGAAGCCAATTTCACATCTTCTCTGTAAAACCCACAGACAATGAGCGACACTTTGCAGACTTCCGCTATTCAGAATCCAGTAATGCAGAGCTGGGAATGCCTTTCTTCTGACCTTTGAACCTACAACCCTTTGACATTTCAGGATTCATAACCACATGGTACCTTCCTCTAAGCGCTCCCACTTTTCCTGTTTCTTTTTTCTCCCCATGTGTTTACCAAGGCCAGGTGCCTGGACTTCTGTTTCTTTACACCTTCCACAGCATAGTCCTGCTTGCCTAGTTACAGCAAGTGAAGGTGTCTGTTTACTAGATAGTTACCTCCTTGGAAGTACAGACTTGTCTTCATGGCTGTAGTATCCCCAGAACTTAGCACGGGGCATGGTTGTAGTGCACTACTGACTGAGTAAATGAAGGAGATATTTACTGGGAGGATATTGTAGGAGATATTTATTGGGAAGATAGACTTCCCAATAGGAGATGGAGAGAAATGTCCGCCTCACTTTTAATAAAATAAAATCGTTCTATGGAGAAAGCCATAGAGAGAAATATTCTAGAGACAGTGGGGGAAGAGCCCATAAAAGGGACTTTGCACATTTTTCCTGTGATGAAGAATGTCTTTAAATATGCAACGTGATTTCTTTGAAACAGTGTTAAAGAGGCACGGCTGGGGAAAAGAAACCACTGAGCCCTTGGGATGCCAAAACTGGGCTCTTAGCTAGAGACAAAGTAATTCCAGCCTGTGATTGACTTGAAAGCTTTCATCTCCCTGAGCTGCTAAAGCCTGGGGATTCCCTGCTGGAGATTGGAGAAAAAGTGGCTATAGCCAGAGGGTAAGGTGATTGAGTGGAGATAGGAAACTCTCTTTAATCTAGCATTTGTAAAACTCAGGGAAAAGTGAAGAGAGAGGGAGAGAGAGAGAGGGAGGGAGGGAGAGAAGAAGAAATTCCCTCTCTTGTTTCTCTGATTCATTTGTGGTCCCTTCGCATCTTATAACAAACTCAGGTTTATAAAGCTGAACCATTGAAATCTCTACCATAGATTTATTTCTTCCCAATTTATTCTCCCCTCCCCCTCATCTATGATCAAGCTACCCCCCCCCACCCCCACCCCCCCACCACGCATCCTTGATGATCATCTCATAGCTGCGTGGGAAGCAGTCCATGCACAGAGTCAACAGAATTGACCACCTGAGCTCACTTTAGACTTTCTGAAGAGGCTGCTCTTTGTCTACTAAATACCCCTTCTCTCTCTCTTCCTTAACAAACTACCACAATTTTATGTGGGCAGCAACATGCTCCGCCAGAAGACTACCTTTCCTAGACTTACTTATAGCTAGAAGTGGCCAGCGAAATGCAAGTAGAGGTCATTGGTGAGGTTTCCAGAAAGACTCTCATCTAGGAGGTACTTTTTTTTTTTGGTTTTGGTTCTTCCTTCTTCGTGCTGCCTGGAACACAAATGTGAAGGCTGTACTGAGGTAGCCATATCGTGACATGGAGGTGACTTTGAGAATGGAAGCCAAGGACTAGTGAAACAGAAAGCTAGAAGGAGCCCAGATCCCCGATAATTTGGAACTGCTGTGCCATCCCCAACCACCTAACCGTAGACTTACTTTATGAGAGAGGAAACCAACTTGTATCTTGCTTAATGACTGTTATTTGAGATTTCTGTTATATGCACGTGAAAATATCCATAAATGACAAAGACGCTTCAAGGTATTTCCAAATATGCCCATCAGTGCAACACATTTTCTGCTTATGGACACTCAGCTGGAATAGCATCTCTGCCAAGACACCGTCCCTGGCTACTCCTGACTCCCCCATTCACTCCCTTTCCTTGGCTGAGTGCTGCCCGGTCACTCCCTTTCCTTGGCTGAATGCTGCCCAGTCACTCCCTTTCCTTGCTTGAGTGCTGTCTAACATTCTGACCATCTGGTCTTCCCCCAGGGACTCTGAGTAAGTGCACATGAGTCAGAATAGCAGTGCTAAGTACATAACCCATTTTTTCCCCTCAAATATCAGCATACTACAGTATATTCAGTGGGTTCTCAATACATACTTACTTATTGAATTGAAACTAAAGACTATTACTTGTCAGACCCTGAAGAATTAACATTTTTCCCCTGAACCTCTTGAATATTTGGGGGCCAAAGTTAAATGTGTATATTTTCATATAGGAAGAACTGATTTTTTCCCTCAATTTAGCCATTGAGAAAGTACGGAAGCAGGTACAAAGAACAGGATACTTGGGCTAGAAGGGATACTGGAGGTCAGGATTAAGCTGTCATGGAAAAACAAAGTCCACCTCTTAATGACCAAGAGAAAATGAGAAGGCCACCGTGGAAGGCTCAAAGGACCATGTGCAATGTTTCAGGTAACCTGAGAGGAAAGCAAAAGACCTGGAATAAAAACAATTAATGGGAAAAAAACAAGGAATTATTCCCAACATCTTGGTCATCTTGAAAAGAAATAAAATGAAAAGTTAATTAATTGTGCTAAAGAGGGAGGAAAATGAGAAAAATTTAAAAGATTCTGTGAAATGCACAAAATTAAAAAAAAGAAAAGAACCAAAGACAAACACAAACTTTGATGCTTTAAGTTCTCCTAGGAGGAAATATTTAAAAACCACTTTGATTGCCCAGCTAGGGAACTTTGCTATTGATGAGTCAGTTGACAAGAGGAAAAGATAGGTAAGTAACTCTTTCAAATGGGATTTAGAGCAGTCATGAGTAGAGACATCCCCACGTCTTCCCATCTGGTCTTCTCATTTGAAGACAATCTGGCTGATGGGTCTGCAACCTCAGAATCAACAGAGGGTGTGGCGAGAGCTCAGAGGCTGACCTCACCTGTGGATGCCTGTACCCGTGCAGGCTTGCTCTTGTGCCTGCCCTTCTCTGCTGTGAGGAGGATGGTGTATTCCTGCCCAGGTTCCAGGCCTTTCAGGACGTAGGAGGTGGTGCCTCTGGGGAGCTGCACCTCCACTGGCTGGCCCGAGGGAAGACTGTAGTTTAGGCGGTAACGGTCACACTTGGCCAGTGGTGTCTGCCAGAGCAGGGTCAAGCTGGTCTCCGTAGATTCAGAAACCCGAAGGTCCTTGGGTGCATCCAGGTCTGGGAGGAAAACAGAGAGTTGAACACCCTTCAGGCTTCAGGGCAGGACTGCTTCTGGGGCTGAAAGCTGGTTGTGGGCTACAGTCCTAGGTCTGCCGTAGCGCTGTGTGGCTTCAGGTGACTCAGCTGTCTGAGTCTCAGTTTTCACCTTTGTGAGATACTGCTATTGTACGGTACCTCACTGTGTTTTTGAAAGATTAAAAATAATATAGTGATACATCCATACCATGAAGTGATACTCAATTAAATTCATTTAAAAGGAACTGATTATTGATACAAGACACAATTTGGATGGATCTCAAGAGAATTATTCTTAGCGAAAAAACCAATCTCTAAAGGTTGCATATTGTATGATTCCTTTTATGTAGCATTCTTGAAATAACAAAATTGGATGAAGCCCAGATCAGTGATTGCCAAGGATTAAGGTGAAGGGGAGGGTGGGAGTTGCCTTGGCTATAGAAAAGTGTAGCAAGAGCGACCCTCGGGATTGGAACTATTTGGTGTCTGACTGTAGTGGTAGCTTCCAAAATCTACAAGTGATAACATAGAACTAAATACACACACACACACACACACACACACACACAGCTGAGTGAAATCTGGATAAAGTTGATAGACTGTATCAATGTCAGTTTCCTGGTTGTGATAGTGTTCTGTAGTTATACAAATGTTACCAATGGGGGGAACTAGACAAAGGGTACAGATCTCTCTGTATTCTTTCTTACACTGCATGTGAATCTACAGTTACCTCCAAATGAAAAGATAAAAAAGAATATGTATAAGTGCTCAGCATTGGATCCTACATAATGATCTCCCCACACCAGCCACCCTTATCATCACAGTCCCGGGGGAGATAAGCAGGAGGCTGGTGGAGAGGTAAGGGGAAGAGTTTTCTTTTTTTACAAATTTTCCAGAAAAAACAAACTTGCAGAAAGAATCAGTGGCCTCAATCATGTAGCCCCTCAGCATCCTCCCCCCAGAGGCTGGAGCTGCAGGATGCAATACGTAAGAGCAAAGATTGCCTTAAACTACACTCCTGCCACTTATAATTTATATGATGAGGGTATGCAATACAAGTTAAGTGTTTGCTAAGAGAAAAGCCCCCCGATGTGTTTTGATTAGTCAGTGGTTTATAAAAAATTGAATCGGTTGCCAACTTTCAAAAGTTTGTAGATCTCTTACAAAGTCTGGTTCCAATTTTTTGTAAAATATCCCCTGTCCCCCTTCCTGCGTAGAGAGTAGCGTTAGGATCATTCACGTGGGGAGTGCTTATGCTACTTTTGAATGTGGACATCTGGGCTGGATGATCCTAGAAGCCCCACCTTCCTCTGGGCATCTACTGTTTCTTTTTAAGTAGGTTTCCTGCCTCCTGGGCCCTGTTGTGTCTGCCAGTGGTAGTCCCGTGGAGGTGGGAATCCAGGCGGGCCTCACCTGTGGCCGCATTGATGGTGGCTGGGTCACTCTCCTTGTCCCCCTTCATGGCAGACACTCCAATACCATATTCAGTTCCTGGCCTCAGACCTAAGAGAGAACATGCAGGTTGAGATTCAGCCCCAAACTGGACAGACTTTCAGAAGGCCATAAAAATGGCCCTGAACTAGTCCCTGAAGTCTGCGATTTCTCAATGTCTGGACTGTTTCACAGCCTGACTCACTGATGCCCAAGTGAGATGGGTAGCTGGGAACCGTTTTTTTTCACTCTCTGGAGGGTTGCAACGTGGGGACATGCCCCCAGGGCCAGCTGGGTCAGGGATGCGGAGCTCACCTGTGAGTGTAGTTTTGGTTGTGGTTTGTTGCCTCCTGGGGACTTCTACCTCGGCATGGTCACCTCCAGAGATGGGTGCGTACTTAATTCTGTAACTGTCGGCGGCCGCCTTGACGTTCCTCCACTCCAGGGTGATGCTGTTGTCTGTCTGGGAGACGCGGCGGAGATTTCTGGGCGCATCCAGGCCTGTTTGGGAGAGGAAGGGGCATGGTATTGAGAACACCAGGCACCAGGAGAGAGGGAGTCCTTGACAGTTCAAGGTGAGACATGAAAGGTGCCTGCCATTGGAGAGAAAGGACAGAATTGCCCACACACTCCTCTGGTTCAATAGCTAATGCACACATCTAAACAAATACTACATACTTGACACTTTCCTCATTATTAAAGCGCACGTTGCCTCAATCATTCACGTTTTCCACCGATTTCGTGCTTAATAAAAACTGTACAGAAACTTGCAAATAAGCTCTGTGACTGTAAGAACAGGTTTGTTGCATTCATCACTGGATTTTTAATAACTCACACGGAGCTTACCGAGCTCCGAAAAAATATTTAGTGAATGAATGATTGACACTTTGGTACTTTTAAGATAGTGCTGTAGGCTAAGAGGTTAGAAGGCATCTTTGTCATTTATGTTTTCCATATACTGCATTTTATTATTAAAATATTTATTTAAATTTTGTCTTAACCAAAATGTCTGAGAATCTCAGACCAGAATCTTCTATGTAGACAAAAATTTTCTTTTGCCTTAGAAGGTTATTTGGGGTAATATTAATCAATCAATTGCTACAGTATTTTAAAATAAAACTTAAAGGAATGAAAATCCCCTTTCCATTGTTTCCACTGTAAAAGGAGCCTGGAAGACACCCCGACGTGTAGTGGCGGTGGGAGTCTGGCAATCTTTCCTTTCCTGGGGCTGTTAGCAGGGGGAGGCCCGTTACCTGTTGTGAAGGTCTCTCTGGTGGGGCTGCTAGACATGTCGGCCCTGTGGGAGATGAGGGAAACCTCGTACTCTGTGTCTGGCTTCAGGTTCCCGATGGAGTACTGGTTCTCCTCGTGTGTGAGGTCGATGCTGGTTCGGTCGCCTGGCACATCTTTGATCCCGTATGTGAGCTCAATGCTGTCGATCTCGGCCAGGGGCTTGGACCAGGTGATCAGAGCGGTGGTGTCCGTAACGTCTTTCACTTCGATCTGGCTGGGGGCGTCCAAGCCTGTGACAGGCAGAGGACAGAGGGGTTTCAGAGGTCAGGGCCAGTGCCAAGGGCTGAGCAGAAAGAGGACTTGTAGCCTTCCAGGTCTGTGAGCATATGTTCAGGTGCACACTGGCCAACTGACCTTATTTTGTCTTTCGGAACCTCAATTTCCTGTTTGCTATGCTATAAGTAGGGATGATGACAGTTACCTTGTAGCGTTTTTGTTTTTTTCAAACATTAAAGGAAATAATGCATGTGGAGCATCTAGCCCAGAGCCTGCAATGTAGTGGTTATATGATAAATGGTTGTGACTATATTATTATCATCATCATCATCATCATCATAAGTTGAAGAAACACACTTACAGCCTACTTTACGTGAAAAACATTGACTTAGCCTCTATGGTTTTTTAATTAGGCAGAGCTCCCTAATTGGTAACTTCTCTATCCAAATAATGAAACAGAAGAGTGAGGCAATGACTGTCTTGACAATGCATGGAAAGTTAGTTTTGATGAAAATAATTCAAGCAAGAAAGTCACGGCTGTCTCAAGCCTTGCGCGTCTCTGAGGCCGTGTCTTGGCCCTGCCTCCTGCCCTGCTGCGCACCTCCTGCCCCACCCACTCTGGGCTTCCTGCTCTGACAGCATGCTTCTCCTCCGAGAGCACCCCGTGTTGTTTCTCACCCTCGGCCTCTACACTTGCTGTTCCTCCGTTTCTTCTTCCTGAGATTTGCTCCTCTCCCTCTAAAAATCTCCTATTCATCCTTCAAAATCCCACTCATGTGTCACTTTCTAACAAGAACCATTGTCTGACCCTGTTGCAAACAGATAAACACATACTCCTTCCCCCTAGGGATATAAAGTTTCAGTTTGCAAGATGATTAAGTTCTAGAGGTCTGCTGTACAGCATTATGCCTCTGGTTGACAGTACTCTATTGTGCATGTAAAAACGTGTTAAGAGGGTAGATCTCCGCTTAGGTGTTCTTACCACAATCAAAAATAAAAGCTTCCTAGTATTGTGCTTTTCTCACTATTCTGTAACAAATTTCTCTACAGTTTATTCAAACCGTATTATACAATCTAGATAGGGTCATTCAGAGAGTCAGTCTTTGACCTTTTCTTTTTTTTTAAAACTAGATCCTTACTCTATCTACAATTTCCCCTTTCTTCTTTGCTTAATATTTATATTCAAACCGTATTATACAATCTAGATAGGGTCATTCAGAGAGTCAGTCTTTGACCTTTTCTTTTTTTTTAAAACTAGATCCTTACTCTATCTACAATTTCCCCTTTCTTCTTTGCCTTTAATATTTATTTATTTATTTTTGGCTGTGTTGGGTCTTCGTTTCTGTGCGAGGACTTTCTCTAGTTGTGGCAAGCGGGGGCCACTCTTCATCGCGGTGGAAGCCCCGGTCTTTGACCTTTTTGAATCCCGAGTGTAGCATCAGGCTTTGCCATTTATCTTTTACTCTTTTTTTTTCTAATTAGATAATTTTAATGCATTAAAACATTATACAGTAAAACATACCAGGCTGAAAATTAAGATATTAAAGCATTCAGTCAATGTTTCTTCAGTTTTTTAAATAGTTAAGTTTGTGATTTCAGCACTGGTTGAGGAAACAATATCAAATGAAAGGAACTTGGTTTTATAAAGGGAATGAGGAGGAGGAATAATTCATAGCTGATTGTGAGAAACCTGCAGAGTCTAGTTTTTGAACTCTATGAGTTGATACATTAGTCTCAGCTCACAGATGTTGAAGCCGTGAAATCCACAATGAAAATAACACTGCAATTCAGCAGTGAAGCCTCCCGTCCTATGATCTTCCAGGTGCTAGGAAACACCTGAACCATACCTACTACCTTTCTTAACAGCCCTTTCATTAAAGAAGTTGAGATTCAATCAAGGACACTGATCTCGCCCCTAGGTTCAGGACCCTTCAATACAGGAGATTAACATTGTCTTGTGCTCACTATGTGCCAAGCACAGTGCTTTGTCGTTTAAGTCTTAACTCTCATGACTATGCCGTAGGAAGATATGTGAACCCGGTTTCCAGATGGTGGGTCTAAGGCTTAAAGAAGTGGATCTACCCAAGGTGATGGTTATTGGTGAAGCTGAAATTCAAGCTTCGGACTGTTTAGATCCAAAGCCCAGGCTCTTTCTCCTTTAAATGATGGCTCTCAAAAATACTTACATATCAGAAATGGTTGTCATACAATCTCTATATAGAGCGGAGAGGGAAGGAGCTCAATATGAAATTTTTAAGATCCTTTAAATCTGGAAAAAGATCAGGTATCAGCAAAATAAACAGGTAAGTATCTGCCTCTCAGTGTTGTTATTTATGTGATTATGAAACTTCAAGTGTTGGGATGTTTGTCCTTCAAGAAGAAGAAAATAAAGCAGCCAATCCCTAAATTTAGATTAAAAAGAAAAGGGCAGATGAAAGAAATATCTTTTGTATTTTCAGTGGGCCGTCTCTATAGCAAATAAGCATTTGCTTAATCTTTTCTATGCCTTTCTGGTGATCTAATGATTTTTTCTTGTTGGTACCCGCCTTCTACCTGCCACAGTGCGATGTTGTCAGGATGATGGAAAACACTTGCTTATAAAAAAGACAATCTTATGAATTGGATCTGAGTTAAGCAAAATGTGAAAATATTTAAATGCAAGATGTTCTTTCTTGTCATTAGTAAACAGATTTAAATTTTCCAATCACCCCCTGCCAAGAAGAGTCAGTACCTTAAATAGTTGGCACGTATGCTATCTTTAAGAAGATAAAGAGATTTTCCCAAATGTCAGTGCAAAACAATTTTGTTTATTTATTTATAAAAATTTGCTTCTTGATAGAACAACTCCAAATTCAGGATTTTTATTCCTCCCACCAAATGATCTAGCAGTGCCAAATCCTACTCTACACCCAAGAAGTTCTGATCTCTTTAGCACTGAGCCACATTTTATTTAAGTTCCTGTTGAAGACATGGAATCAACACTCTACATAACCCAGAGCCTAGTCAATGGTACTGGTAATGGGGTTAAAGTCATAAAAGTAAACCCAGGCTTAAAATTCTGGCCCTGATTGTATTAACCATGTGGTGTTAGTTAAACTGATTCAGCTTCTTTAAGCCTCAGTTTTGACTCTTGAAAAATAGTAGCATTAATATTTTCCTTACCTTTTCCATAGGACTGGGTACTAACATTAAATCAGATAGTATGGTAGATTATTTGCTAGAGTCTCACTTATCTGTTTTCCTGTATCAGTGCCCCTTTGAAATGTCACTTTGAAGCTTCTCTCATAAAGAGATGGATCTTTCCCCCCACCCCTTCAATCTGGACTGGCCTTGAGATTTGCTTTGATGGAAGTGACCCAGTGTCTTTTGTGAGCCTGCTCAGCCGCCGTGAGATCAGGCCCAGGCTAGCCCACCGGAGGCTGAGGGACCATGTGAGGCAGAAGGGCACCGTCCTGGCTGAGGCCATCCTGGGCCGACCAGCCCCCAGCCCATACAGATGCATAAGTGAGTCCAGTCAAGAACAGAAAAACTGTCCAACCCCAAACCACCAATGTGCAAAAGTATCATTTCAAGCCACAAAGTTTGGAGCTTGTTTTTTATGTAGCAAAAGCTAATTGAGGGCTTCCCACGGTGGTTGGGAATCTGCCTGTGAATGCAGGGGACGCGGGTTCGAGCCCTGGTCCAGGAGGATCCCACATGCCGCGGAGCAACTAAGCCCGTGCGCCACAGCTACTGAGCCTATGCTCTAGGGCCCGTGAGCCCCAACTACCAAGCCCGTGAGCCACAACTACTGAAGTCTGCATGCCTAGAGCCCATGCTCCTCAACAAGAGAGGCCACCGCGATGAGGGGCCCGCGCGCCACAACTTCAGAAAGCCCGCGCGCAGCAGTGAAGACCCAACGCGGCCAAAAATAAGTGTAAATAAAATAAATAAATTTGTAAAAAAAAAAAAAAGCTAATTGATACAAATGCTCTGTAAGAGGGCATGTTATCGACCAGAGATGCTTTGCAGTACAATCAGCTTTATCCTTGTGTCAGTGGTATTAAAGGTGATACTCACGGGTCGTTGTCACCCTCTTCAGGCCTGGGCCCCGGGTATTGTTTTTCACGATGTGCAAAGATATCTCATACTCTTGCCCAGGGGCCAGGCCAGTTTGCCGGTATGTGGTCTCCGGCCTCCGCAGGCTTTTGGTGATCTCTTCCTCATCTTCTTTATTCTGAAATATAGAGGCGCCTTTGTAAGACCTAAGGAGGTACCAGCTCCTTCATTTATGTGATTCATTCATTCTGTATTCATGCCTTCCTCTTTCATTCTTTCATCTATCACTAGGCACTTACTAAGCATCTGATCAGTATGGCAGGTGCTGAGGATATAGAGACATGAATACATCTCTCAAGTTGGTTTCTCCCTCCCACAGACCTCTCTACTCATCCCTTTGACACTCAAGTCAAATGACAGGCATGAGAACCAAAGGAACTCTGGAGCCACCAAATCAATCCTTCTTTTCATAGACGAGGAAGCCAGCATCCCAGAATTCAGGTCATTGCCCCATCTTCCGCATAGCTAGTAAGAGGCAGAGCCTGACTTTGAACTCAGGGACCACTTTCCTGCCTCACATCTGCTTTTAGGCACAGAGAGAAAGGATACTCAATCTCAGATATGCCTGGAGGCATTCTGAGACAGAGACCATTTCTTATCTTCTTTGCCTCTGAGTGGAGATTTGTTAAGACTGTAATGGGTACTCGGAACATAGAGATGACTTGCCATCTACTTACTTAGGCTCTCAGCCCTAAGTGCTGTGCTTATTGACTTCTTAAGTCACTTAAAAATAGATGCAGATGCACAGGGGCTACTTAGAGCCTTGTCCCCCACCAAAAGCCAAGGAAGTGAGTTGATAGAAAAGTCTACAGAGCCCTGTGAGCATCTTTCAGATTCTCGTGGTCGAAGGTGCCCACTCCTCTGTGCTCCTTACCATATTCCGGAAGATGACCTCCCACGTTTCAAAAGCGATGTCCACAGGATCCCACTCCACTTCCACAGATGTCTCCTTGATAGACTTGAATTTTAGACCTTCAGGTGTAGGCAGGTCTGTCAGGAAGAGCACAGAGAGGAGGTAGAGATGACTACATGTGTGATGGAGCGGACAGACATGATTCCACTAAACCCCACAGGGCTGTCTGTCAGAGCTGGAGTCTATTTAAGGGTTCTCCTGGGATGCCGTCTACTATGAGGCATCATGGAAATTAATATCAATATAAGGACCAACCATATGATTGAATACTGGCAATTTCATATGCTTAAACCTAATATGACAATAGACTTTGAAATCATACAGATGGGCTAGAATCTCAGCTCCGTCATCACAACTTTTGTGTGCTTGGTTGAGTTAACAAAATGCCCTGAGCCTCAGTTTCTTCATCCAAGAGAAGGAGCTAAGTATGCCTACCCCTTGGGAATGTTTTGAGACTGCTGAGTCCCACAGTGACTGCTGGCCATGGTCCCTGGCCTGAAACACAAGTTTAATAAAAGCAGCCAATGTTACTATTACTAAGCAAAAAAGAACCAATTTCTAGCCACAGCTTGCTTTTTAGGAGTGGAGGTAATTATTCTGATGTTGGACTCTTAAAGGAAGAAAACATGAACCTTGATGTTTCCACTTTTGTATTTTTTAAATATATAGACAGTGAGCTCCATAGAAAGGTAGTAGTAGAATAGAGTACTTAAGACTGCCGGGGTTCAAATCCTATCTCTACCACTTATTAACTGTGTGCTATGGGATGAGATGCTTAACCATTCAGAGTCTCAGTTTCCTCATCTGTAAAATGGGTTAACAGTAGCTCCTGTCTCATAGGGTTATTGTGAGTTAAATGAGTTAGTATGTGAGGACTTTCTTTAACAAATAATCAATGGGTTATAGGAAAAAGGATACATATATATGTATAACTGAATCACTTTGCTGTACAGCAGAAATTAACACAGCATTGTAAATCAACTATACGTCAATAAAATTTTTAAAAAATTCACTGGGCTTAACTGGATTCCAGAGTTTTAACTAGTGTAACTGCATAAAGACAGCCATAGAGCTACAGGGGCAAAGGTGAGGCAGTAACTTATGGGGGGGCTATGTACTGGACAGGAGGAGGGCAGTTGAGGCTGCCGAGAGGTGTTCTGCTCACTCACAAGTGGCCACCCTGGCGCTGACAGGAATGCTCTTCTTGTTCTCTAGGACGGCAAACACGCGGATAAGGTACTCCACGCCAGGCTCCAACTCCTGGATGGTGGTGGATGTCTGGTTTCCAGGGACACGGAACTGCATTTCTAGGCCGTCTTCATGGGTGGGCGTGTACACGATGAGGTACTCTGTGACCCGCATCTCATTTTCCCAGGCCAGGTTTATGGTCTCTTCTGTCACTTCTGTCACGATGAGGTCTTTGGGAGGGGACACTGGCAAGAATAAGGAAGGACAGTTTGGGTCAGATGGTGCCATAACGCACTCTATGAATTCCCTCTTGGTTTGTTTCCCTGGACCTGTCTCTTCCCCCAGTCACGGAGCCCTGAAATCCAGCTTCCATTTTCTAAAATGCAGACTCATCAAGGACCCTCCTGCTGTGACCCATCTTCAAAACCTTTGGTGGCCATCCCTTGCCTTCAGGCTGAAGTTCCAGGTCTTCAGCGTGGCCTTCAGGGCTCTTTGTGAACTAGCCCCTCCGACTTCTCCACTCCCTGGACCTTAGTTCACATTCAGGCCATCTGCATGGGAAAGTGCAGCCTGGGCTTGGCTTTCTGCTCTGAACTTCACGTCATACATTCTTAGCACTGGAAGGGTATTTTAGGCTCATCTGGTCCAACTCTTTCCTTTTCTGAGAGGTGAGTGAGGCAGAGGGACTTGCTCAACTTTGCTTACTCATCAAATTTGGAACGTACCTCTCCTCCCGGCCAGCCTGGCCTTCCTTCCAACCAGGCTTCCCTGGCTTGGCCATGTCAAACGCAGAGCTGTGTGTTTGTTTTTATGTGCCAATGGCTTTAATCAAGGCAGAGAGTCTCCATAACGACAGGTATATAAGGGTGGATGAGGGAGGTACAAAGAAGACCCTCATTAAACAGGAGCATTATCGGTCTTTGCTGTGTTTTCACTCAACCAGTGTTTACTTACTGAATACATGCCCTGTGCTAACTGCTGGGATAATGCTCCTTTAAGGCACTCACAGTCCTTGGGATAAAAGACAGCAACAAAAAGGTGATAAAAAAGAGACGGGGGCTTCCCTGGTGGTGCAGTGGTTGAGAGTCCGCCTGCCGATGCAGGGGAC
>NW_006775143.1:3928820-3937454 GCF_000442215.2 Lipotes vexillifer | reverse complement strand
TTCCCCAAAAAAAAAAAAAAAAAAAAAAAAAAAAAGAGAGACGGGCCTGCTTCATAGGTGATCAGCACTTCATCTTTAGCTGAATGTGCATTTAAAACAGTTTGTTTTATGTAATCTCACTGTCCATTCAATTTAGCTGAGTTTTTACTTCCATCCACATGAGGGATTTAGTTCATTATTGGTTCCATGTCAGTATAGAGTAGGAAAGAAGGTTGATGTTTAGCAAAAGGAAGGTGAGCGTTTCATCTACCCTCTTCATGGGCACTGGGTGTTAAACTCAGCGTAGATGAGTTACCCAGATTCAGGTACCAGCTCTGTGATATATAAGCTGTGTGTTCTTGGGACAATTCCATAACCTCGCTGAGCCTCTGAGCCCTCAAATAGGTAGCTCTGTAACAGGTAAGTCAAAGAGTCAGTGTGTGTGTGTGTGTGTGTGTGTGTGTGTGTGTTAGTGTGTGTTTGGTATAACACAGAGTTCTCCAGCACATGCCAACTCGATGGTGGCTGTCATCACGCTAGTTCGCTGGAGCGCTGGTACTCACCTTGGGAGCAGTCTTCTCCGGTGTAGCCCTCATTGCAGATGCAGCGGCCGGAGACGCACTGCCCCCAGTTGCTGCAGTCGTTGGGGCAGGAGCGCTGCCCGCAGTCCAACCCAGTGAAGCCCTCGTGGCACACGCACTGGCCGTCCACACAGCGGCCCTGGCCGTGACAGTCGTCGGGACACCTGCGCTGCCCACAGTCCTTGCCCGTGAAGCCCTCATGGCACACGCACTGGCCGTCCACGCAGCGGCCCCGGCCGTGACAGTCGCCGGGACAGGAGAGGTCTGCGCAGTCGGGGCCGGCGAAGCCGTTCTCGCACACGCACCGCCCGTCCACGCAGCGGCCCCGCTGGCTGCAGTCCCGGGGGCAGCGCAGCTCCCGGCAGTCCTCACCCAGGTAGGCGTCATCACAGACACACATGCCATTCAGGCAGCGGCCGTGCTGGTGACAGTCATGGGGGCAGCTCATCTCGCCACAGTCATAGCCCTGGAAGCCGAGTTCGCACTCGCACCGCCCCTGCACGCAGCGCCCGCGGCCGTGACAGTCGTTGGGGCACCGCAGCTGCCCGCAGTCCTCCCCGGTGCGACCCTCGTCGCACACGCACTGCCCGTTGACGCAGCGGCCATGGCCGCTGCAGTCGCGGGGACACCGGAGCTCGCCGCAGTCCGCACCCGTGAAGCCATCGTCGCACTCGCAGTGCCCGTCCAGGCAGCGGCCGCGGTCATGGCAGTCAGAGGGACAGCGCTTCTCACTGCAGTCCGCACCCGCGAAGCCCTCGTCGCACACGCACTGGCCCTCGTCGCAGCGGCCGCGGCCTTGGCAGGCGTGGGGGCAGGCGAGCTGGCTGCAGTCCTCCCCCGCGAAGCCCTCGTCGCAGTAGCAGGTGCCATTGACGCAGCGGCCGCGGTCGAAGCAGTCGTTGGGGCAGACGAGCTCACCACAGTCGTCGCCCGTGAAGCCCTCATCGCACACGCACTCGTTCTCCACGCAGCTCCCACGGCCTTGGCAGTTGTGCAGACACAGGGGCTCGTTGCAGTCCTCGCCGGCGAAGCCGTCCTGGCACACACAGCGGCCGTCCACGCAGCGGCCGTGCTCCTCGCTGCAGGGCACCGGGCAGGGCTCCTGGCTGCAGTCCACCCCCGAGTAGCCTTCGAAGCAGACGCAGGTCCCGTTCATGCACTTGCCCTGGTCATTGCAGTCACTGGGACAGGCCAGCTGGCCGCAGTCCTCCCCCGTGAAGCCCTTGTCACACACGCACTGCCCGTCCAGGCACTGGCCTCGCAGGTGACAGTTGCCTGGACATTCAGGCTCAGAGCAGTTGGGGCCTTTCCAGCCCGGTTCACACACACAGCCACAGCCTTCAGTGCTGAAGTTGCCCCGGCCGCTGCAGAAGGGCTTGGTGTCCAGGTGGCCTGCAGGGAGGGAAGAGAACAGAGGCTCTCCACTGAGCACCAAGCAGCCCAGTTTCTTGGTTTCTAGCCACAAAACCCAAATTCAAATTCAGCCAGAGCAGGCTTGCACCCTCAGGCCCCATCTGGCTTGAAAACCACTTGCTTATTGTGTGAAATCAGTTGGGGCCTCATCTAATGATACTAGGTGGAAATTCTTAACCTGCACTCTCTGAAATTGTAGGTTCATATGCAGATTCTGTGTGTGTGTGTGTGTGTGTGTATGTGTGTGTGCACGCGCATGTGTATTTCTGTCCCTGGGGAGAACTCCCATAGTTTTCATCAAATTTTCAAGTATTCCCGTGATCCAAAGGTTACGAATCACTGCCTGTGCAATGCATTATGCTGACCTGTGTTGTTACTTTTCCCGTACCTAGCCGAGGTCAGACATACAGGAGAGTAAGTGTTTCACCAGGAAATAATTGTTGAACTGAACTCAGTTCTGATGCCTCGACTCAATAGCTGTGCTGCATTTGCAAAAAATTTTAGACGCTCTGGAGCTGTTTCTTCATCGGTCAGGTGGGACCAATGGCCCACTTCCCTGGGTAAATCAGGTTAAACGAGGACATTAAGGACCTGCTGTTGTGCTTTACTGTGATTTCCTTTTGCAGAGTGTTTTGGGTCGACTCAAGTTGTTATATGTGTTTTTGTAACTGAAATGAGGCAGCTAAGGAGTGGCTTTCTAATTCTGTTAGGACAACTTTGCATTGGGCTCAGCCCTCACAAAGCTCATGTGCCTCCATCTTTTTTCCTCTCTATCCTGAAAGCTGCGGTGGTGGGTGAATACGAGGAATACGTGGTCAGGGCTGCTGTGACTCTGGCTGTTTGAAGTCTCTGTAATGTCTTGGTTTAACTTGCAGCAGTGGCTGGTGTGGTCTCCATGGAGCCAAGGAGAAGAAACAAACAAAACTCACTCCATTTTCTCTGCATCTAAATACAGTTGAATTAATACACTTTATCTCCTTCCTGACAACAGGAGGGAAGTCAATTTTAAGAAAAAAAGTTGGCTTGGAGAGTGAGAATCTAAACCTATGTTGTCTAGTATGGTAGCCACCAGACACACGTGGCTTCTAAACAACTGAATTGTGGCTAGTCTGGATTGAGATGTGCTCTAAATGGGAACTACATACACACTGGATTTCAAAGACAGCGTAAAAGAAAAGAATGTAAAATATCCATTAACAATTTTTGTATTGATTCCAAGCTGAAAGATTATTTACTTATATTGGATAGATGATTAAAATCATTTTTACCTGTTCCTTTTTTCTTTCGTTAATGTGACTATTGGAAAAGTTAATTACATACATGGCTCAGATTAAAGTTCTAATGGACAGCACTGCATTAACCATTTTTTTTTTAACCCATTCTTTAGCATTAGTCCTATTGTGTAACTCCCCCCTGCGTTTGCCAGGGAGTTAACAGAAGTGGAAGATAAAGTAATTTGTGCATAAAGAAAACTTTGTTGTTGTTGTTGCTTTTGCCTTGGAAGCCTAAAGGATGTCCTATAGTACTCCCCACTTACAACAATTAGGGCTACTCTTGAAATAATCTGCCAAAGCACTTTCTAGTATTTTTTATGAGCAGCAGAAATAGAGATTGTCATCTCTGATTTGAAGCTGTTGAAGCCCCTGTAGCTCTATCAACTTTAGGGGATGAAGATGAAGACAAAATTCCAAAGTGACACAATTCCTTAAAAAAAGATGCACCTGGAGACAGGGTATCACTGGGATAGCATGAGTTGTGGAGACACACAGGCACCTTCAAAGCTCCTATCTGTTATCACTCTTTGAGTCATCTTGTGCCAGTTGTTTAACTTTTTTGAGTCTCATTTCTTAGATCTGTAGAGAGGGGGTATTAGACCTTATCTCAAAGGGTTGTTGGAAGGATTAAATGAGATAGTGAATTACAATTCCTGGTACATAAAGGGGCTCAATTCATATTGTGATCATCATCGTTGGTGCCGTTAAACTGGAACATTTTTTCTATTTCCCACAGATTTTGCATCACCGTAGGCAGCATTGTAACTTGGCAAGAACACTGGGGTGTGGAATACTGTAGTTTAAGTCCTAACTTGGCCACTTACGGCAGGACCTTGAGGAAAATCCCAACTTCCTTCTAGGGCTTAGTTTCCCTATTTGTACAATGAAGTGATGGGGCTACATCACCACTTTTCAGAGAATCATCTTTGGGTCAGGGATTTCAAAATAAATTCATAGGTTTTAAGGGTAGAGAATGAGTAGATTTCATTGTCAAGTAAGTTTTAGAAACTCGTACTTAAACTAAAATAGGGTTTTTCAAAGCAGGAATTCTCAGAGGCCTGAAAATTCCTCTGAGAAACATTTGTCACCAAGACTCTCCAAGAGCAGAATGGAGATGATTACGTTCTGCACAATCATTTGTCCATAAAATCTCTTCCGAATGAACACCTTGCGAGGCTAGTTCCCCAGGGAGCCCACTCTGGAAAACAACTGATGGATCCTGGCCTGCTCACGTGTACAGTGAGGGGCTGGGCCGGTCACCAGCTCCTACCTTCGGCAGGCTGGAAGCAGCAGGCTGCTCCCAAGGTGCACTGCTCCCGCAGAGAAGACACCAGGTTCTCTAGCTCCTCCAGTCTGCTCAGAAGCTCCTTGATATCAGGAGCAGCGGCACAACCACAGGCCCGGCGGGGGATGTTGATGCGGTGTGTGAAGACGATCTGGTTTTCCCCATCTACCGTGTGCTCCTGGAAGCTCTCCCTGGGCTCTGACAGTGGGACCAAGTCTTTCTCCCCACTGGCTGATTCCAGATCCACCGAGCACTGGGACCCCACAGGCAGCTTGATGTTGTAGACATGATTAAACACCACCGGCTGGTTCTCCTCTGGCAGGGTGACATTCACCCCACTCTGTCGCTTGTGCCGGATGACTTTCTTGAGGACGCCACCCTCGGCAGGAAGGGCAAGCAGAGCTAGGAAGATGCCTGCCAACAGCCGAGTCGCGACCCCCATGGTGGAGGTGGGTTTGGCTGAAGGTTCCCGAGGTTCTGTGGTCCTAGGGTATCTCACTCTTAGGCAGAATTGGGGATTTGGAAGCTGAGAGTAGAATCCAAATCGGTTGTTCCTGATCTTCTTGAAGGAATTCTCTTCTACAAGTAAACAAAGGAAAACAATAAGCTTGTTAGTATCTACTGTTCATTGAATATCTGCAATTCCAAGTGAATTTATATTTCCTGTGTTTGAAGATCTCCTTTTATTCCTTCGGTGTGCACTGCAGTGTGGATATAAAATGGTCTCTAAAAGAATTTTGCAATCTTGAAGGAATGACTTCACTCACTATTCAATATTTGGAAATATAGGGAGACAGCTGAAAGGACAAGACAGATCAGATGTGGGTTTGGATCTCAGCTCTAGTTCTGGGCCTTTGGGTAAGTTATATAACTCTTATTCATCTTATTTCACTTCTTTACAGTGAAGATCATAATGTCAAGGTTAAGGTAATGATGGAAGTGAAAACAGTAAGTAGAAATCATTCATATAGTCATGAAGCCCTTCGCTATTTACTGGATGAGCATGCTGAGTGATATGAAGGCCGTAGTCCCATAGATGTCCAGTAACTCCTCCCTCTTATTTTATTGACCCTCCAATCTAAGATTAACTCCATCTGCTGGTTTTCCTCTGCTGTGAGAGGCAGAGGTGAAAATGAAAGACTTTAGAAAGCAAACTGAGTTTTTACTGTAACTGAACATCTAACTAGTTATGTGGCTGTTGGAATAGTATTCTACCTCTTTGAACCTCAATTCCTCTTCTTTTCGATATATTTCTAAAACCTTAAAAGGTCAAGTTTTTAGAAGAGCCTGACAGAATGTTCCTGAACCAGTTATCCAAACCATGACCCAGGGCAAGAGGTGACTCAGAAAGATGTCCATGAGCCCTCGATGTCTTCTGCAATCAACAAGTACTTATTCTTTTTTTTTTTTTTAATTAATTACTTATTTTTGGCTGTGTTGGGTCTTCGTTGCCGCGTGCAGGCTTTTCTCTAGTTGTGGCGAGCAGGGGTTATTCTTCCTTGTGGTGCGCGGGCTTCTCACTGCAGTGGCTTCTTCTGTTGCAGAGCATGGGCTCTAGGCACGTGGGCTTAGTAGTTGTGGCTTGCGGGCTCTAGAGCGCAGGCTCAGTAGTTGTGGCGCACAGGTTTAGTTGCTCTGCGGCATGTGGGATCTTCCCGGACCAGGGCTCGAACCTGTGTCCCCTGCATTGGCAGGAGGATTCTTAACCACTGAGCCACCAGGGAAGTCCCAACAAGTACTTATTCTGTTCTTACTGAGTGTCGTACATTGAATCATATCTTCCCCTCCTCCCCAAATTCATACTTGAAGTCCTAACCCTCAGTGTGACTATATTTGGAGATAGGACTCTTAGGGAGGTAATCAGGGTTAAATGAAGGTCATGAGGGTGGGGCCCTAATCTGATGATAGTATTGGTGTCCTTATAAGAAGAGGAAGAGACCTCAGATCTCTCTCTGACTCTGTGTCTGTTTGTGCACAGCAGAAAGGCCGTATGAGGACACAGTGAGAAGGTGGCCATTTGTATGCTTTATCATTCAAATTAGTTTCCTAATAAGAGTTTGTGGATCTGTGATGTAGGCAAGCCCACTGAATGAAAATTATTATGAAGAGGAGAACTTGGCAAATTCTCTTCTTTCAAACTACCATAGCCTATCTTAGTTGTTTACCGGACAAATATTTATTGGTTGCGTATTCTACTGCAATTGTTTTAACTCTCTTTGCCTGCCACAAAGTCCTTCTTTCTCACCCTCTTCTCATCAATTCTTAGCTCTTTCTTTTTTTTTTTTTTTTTTTTTTTTTTTTTTTTTTATGAGAAAGGGCCACGGGCCAAGTTTGCAATGCTTTTGGACTTTTACCCAACACTTTTGTGTGTGTTGTTAAATGACTTAAATTTCCATCTAAAAGGCTGTTAGAATTGTTGGTTGAGACTTTAAGGCAACAAATCTAGGGAAATAATGACCAGAGTATGGGTTGAGTGAGGATTTTTCACTCTGAATGTGCACTGGCACAGCCAAATGCTGCATTGTTTGGAGGAAAGAAATGTGATTCTTGAGGGTTGTGTATTTTCCATATTGGCTCATGGTGGTCTGAGGGCAGGTGGATGTTTTTGCACTTTGGGAAAGACCCATTATACCTTCAGAGTGGTGGAAAATGTCTAGACTTTGGAATTAGACACACCTGAGTACAAATGCCACTCACTAGCTCTGTGACTTGGGCAAGCTATTGATATTTATCCTCTCTAAACCATGATCTCACTTTCCCGATGGGGTCAAAATCCTTACAGAGGGAATTATGAATTAAAGATCTGCACAGAAAACACCCAACATAGTGTCAAGTCCATAACAGGCACATATTAAAAAGTAGCTGCTATTTTGTTATGCTCTGAAGAACAAAACCTAGCATGAGTCCAGGCCGATAGCCTCCTTTTGCTTAAGCTTGACCTCTTCATTGAATCCAGTACAAAACCCAACAGCAACTTGGATCTAGATCAAAGAGGAGCTGCAGAATCACTGATGAGTGAGGGGATAAACCTTGTGAAGATAAGTTTACTAGAACTGGAAATATTTACACCAGAGAAGCAAACATACAAAGCAAATAGTAATCTTTAAGAATGTAAATTAAAAAAAAAAAAAAAAAGAATGTAAAATATTCTCATGCAGACAACTGGCTGGTTAATGTCTCCTCTGAGGATAGACCTAGGGAAAATTACTTTAGATTACAGTTTGTGATATTTAGGTTAGACATGAAGGATCATGTTCGGACAGTAGGGCTTTTAAAATCGGAGAATGAGCAACTTACTCTGTAGAGATTCTTTAGAAAGCACAAGCAGATTCTTATCTTTATAGGAAGTGATCAGTTAATGGAAGCTCTGGAAAATATCTTGTAGGGGGAAGGAGTGTGGGCCTGTACATGTTTATTCTGTAGCTGAGAAAGCCAAGATTGAGAGGAACAGGATTCCTATGATTCCAATAAATCCTGGGGAAGCAGGAGCTGGCTTGTCCCTTGTGGCCTCAAAGGACAAAACAAGCACCAGTATGTGTGTATGTTAGGGGTGGAGAGGAGGGTTGGCTACAAGAAGGCAAATTTCAGCACAACAGAAGAAATACGTTTCTAATTGGAATCATCCAATAGAAGGGGCTTCTTTGAGAATATGGCAAGCTCCAAGGCCCTGGAATGTAAATAGAAGAGTGTTGAAGAGCACAGGTTTGTAGACAAACTGTCTTGAGTCATTGTTCAACCACTTCCTCTCCCTTGGGCAAACTATCTATACCACAGGCCAGAGTCATTTCATCAATAAAACGTGCTACGAGTGACCTCGTAGGACTACTGTGGAAAGTCCATGAGATAATGTGTGTGGTGGGAATGGTACAGTCTTTGGCAGCAGCAAGAGCTCAATAAAGGGGAGCTTTTGTTTTAAAAATATGGACTTCAATTAGTATTTTTTCCAGGATTTTCTTCCCCCCAACTCTTGAAACTCCTACCTTGGCATATGCAGTTCTGTTTTTCTAAGCAAGGGTGAGTTCTGCAGTGAAGTGAAGGAATCTCTGTCTCAGAGCCCCCAGGCAAATATATCCTGGGAGATATCTCTATATTTATCTCTTTC
>NW_006775143.1:3919387-3928791 GCF_000442215.2 Lipotes vexillifer | reverse complement strand
TTTCCCTATCTCTACATCTACATCTGTATCTACATCTTTATCTTTATCTACATCTCTACCTATACCTATGTCCATATCCCTGTCTACGTCTATACCTGTATCTATCTATCTATCTATCTATCTATCTGTCTGTCTGTCTACACTCTATCTACCTAGTTATCTATCTTCTATCTTTTATGGAGAGGTCAAAGGATCTGTTTGTCAATGTTTGCAAAGGTGAAAGGAGGGCAGCAGGAAGCGACACAGCCTTTGTATTGGCTCAATACATAGATTGTTGGGGTCACACATCCAGACAAAGTGTCTATATCCAGGCCATGCATGTTGCCTTGCTCTGTAACCTGCCTTGGCATATATGCTAAGTGCAGAAAAACACACGTGTGGCTCAGACTCTACTTTCTATTTTTATCAAAAGAAATTTTTGGAGCCAAATTAACTCTGTGATTGTGTTCGTGACTCTTGAGGTGCCTTCATTCCTGTTACCTTTTCAAGCATAATTAATCTGGAGGAGAAAAAAAAAAAAACTACCTTAAAGATTTCTTCATGAGAGAGAAGGTTTAAGAAGAGGAAGAAAGCTTTGAATTCTTTGGTCCAGAGCTGCATTATTCAAATTCAATACGGTAGCCACTAGCTACAAGTGGTTATTAAAATTAAATACAATTAAAAATTCCATCCTCAATTGTACTGTTCACATTTCAAGTGCTTAATAGCAATGTGGCTAGTGGCTATAATTCAGACAGTGTGGATAAATAACATTTTCATCATTGCAGGAAATTCTATTTAGCAGTGCAAGTTTAGAAGTCCGCTTGGTTATGTTAAGCCCATGGTACAAATGAGGAAACTGAGGCTCTGAGAGGTTAAAGGGAGCCTAAAAAAGAAAGGTAGGATATTGCTAAGTCTCCTTTCTAATTAAAATTGGTGAGTACCTCACCTGCAGATGCCAGGAGACGAGAGAAGATGACATCTTTTTAGTTAACATAAGCAAATATTTATGTGCACTGTAATTTCCATACCTTACATGTTCAAACATATTCAGGTACAAGTGAGGAGTGGTCTTTATGGCTGTTGTCCTCCTCAGATATGAAGGGACATGGAGCTTGCCCCAGGTCATCATCCTTTCCCCCGTCCTACACTTGGGATATGAAATGTTTTTTCTTTTTCTCTCTGCATACCTTAGAACCCCAAGTCCTCCATGAGATTCTTCTCAAATAAAACCGAAGATAGGTTGCCCAGGAGCCACTCTGGCTACACCTAACGTCTTGTTCTTCCCTGCCTCACCTTCCTCTTGGGAGCTGGTAGGTTTGTCGAAATTAACTCGTGGCTCTCCTGCTTCTGTTGACTCTGTACTACTCTGCTGCAGACTTGTTGAGGGGACTCAGTCCATTTTCTTCAGTAGTCTGAACAGTTCCATTGATGAGGTGGCTAGGTATGGGAGAAAGAGCCTGGTCTTTGCAGAGAAATAGACCTGTGTTAGAATCCAGCTCTCCCACTTGGTAGCTGCTACCTGTGGCCATTCACTTCCCCCCTCTGAGTATCACTTGCTTCATCTCCTGCATGGCTATATATTTTATAAAGTTATGAGAAGATGGGATAAAATGAGATGTATCTTAAGCTACCAGCACAGTGCCTGGCACATAGTAGGTACTTAACATGGTAGCTAATGATAATAGAAACAATAATAACGACACTGGTCACAAACAGAGATTAGATTAGAAAGGAAAGTTTGTATCCAGAAGGCATGGGAGAATTAGGGAATTACATCACGGCTATGACAATGATGTAATAGGTAACAAAAGAGATTGGCTAACCTGGGCCTTTTAAGGTTCAAAGTGGAGGGTGGCTACATTCTTTTGAGGGGCTGAAGAAAGACACCTCGAAAGAGGTGGCACCTGAGATGAGCCTGAAGGATGGGTGGAATTCTAAAAAGTGGTTGGTTACAACAGAGTAGGTGGATTGAATTTGCACCTTAACCCACCTACCCTTCTAGATTAGGCGTCTAGAAAGAGGGAATAGCGTGAGTAAAGGCAAGGAATGCGTGGGTGAGGAGGGGAATGAGGAAGGAGACAGTAATAACAGCAGCTTCCCTCTGCAGCTGCCTGATGTATGCGAAAGTGGGGTAACACGTACGGAATACTGACGTCCTGGTTCTACTGGGGTGTATAAGATGTGTAGGGGAGTGGAAAGGAGAGAGCACGTGGAGTTGGTACAGCCAGTGAGGAGAGCATGAATGGTCAATGTGAAGGGCTGGTACTGAGCCCAGGGAGCACTGCTGTGTCTTTCTAAGGCTAGGTGCCTAATTGCTCAGTGTCATCTGTGGAGAAGATTAGGGAAAACATAGGCTTCTGTATTTAGTCCTTTGGTCTGCAAATACCTGGCAAACTTATGTTGCCTCCCCTTTATAAAAAAAAAAAGGAAGAAAATAAAAGATAAAACAATGGTCTTGAAGCCTTTTTTTTTTTTTTTTTTGATGGAGGGAGGTGTTAAAATGTTAGGACTTCCAGCAAGGACCTACTGTACAGCACAGGGAACTCTGCTCAATATTATGTAACAACCTAAACAGGAAAAGAATTTGAAAAACAATAGATACGTGTATATGTTTAACTCACTTTGCTGTACACCTGAAACGAACACAACATTGTTAATCAACTATACTCCAATATGAAATAAAAATTTTAAAAATGTTAGGCCTTCATCACTGATGAAAGATAAAAATTAGTTCTTGTTTCAGTTCCTTTGATATTAGCTGTGGCCAGTGTAGGATGATATCTCCAGATTTGGGCATTATAGATTTTTATTCAGAACATTACTGTGAAGTAACATTCATTTAATATTTAATGGGGAAACCTCGGTCAGGTCAGTGTCGTGGCAGCCATGTCCCAAGAGCTTTTTGGTTTACAGCTGTATACTCTGAGGTGCCTCTTGGCTTGTTATCAAATCTTCCTTTTTTTTTTCTTCCAGCAGAACTGTTTGATAGCTAACCTTTTGGAAGCGGCATGGAATAAACAAACTGAGGGTTATTTTTAGGCATTTCACCACAGGACAAAGACCGTTGCTTAGATGAAGGAATCAACAATCTTTGAATGTTTCCCGGTTCACAGCTGGAGGATAAAGTTTCATTTTTAGATTAAGATAAAATGTCCAACTGGCTAGAATCATATTTTAGAATACTTATGACTTCACTTTTAGTAACTTAGGGAATATATTTATCTTGTTGACTTAGGCATTTACGTCAAACAGCCTTGGCTGGGGGGCCAAGGAAGATTCCTACTGTTTAGAAATGCAGATGAATTTCTTTCCACATCATTTTGGCAACACCTGAGACAGATCACATTAAATTTTTCTTCCTGCAGGCAAGAGAATTTTATTGTGCACAGTCAGTTAAGCATGGAGTTACTTACATGGGCGTTCTTAAAGGTTCTAGAATTCCTCACCCCTTGTCCTTCCCAACATCCATAAATTCCTTGTTGGAATGTGTCAGGAAGAGAGAGAAGCTAAGAAACAGCCTGAAGTGTGGATTTTTTCCGAGGATATCTGAGCCTTACACTTGATTGAGTCCAGCACCACCTGTGTCTTAAAAGAATTGAGCAAACACTGCCTGCCTAAGCAAAGCCCCTCCGAGCCCTGGGTGTTGGAGTGTTGGGTGTTGGAATTCCAGCACTGAGAAGCGCTGTTCCATTTAGGTAGTAGGGTGGCGTAGCTGGCACCCAGTTCAGATGCTTGTAGAGCCAGCAGTCATTTCAGAGTCCTGGGAATTGAGTCATTTTTAAAATCATTCATTCTTGCATTCAACAGATGAGTTGAATGAGTGTTAAGACCAGGCTATGGGGGCTTCCCTGGTGGTTCAGTGGTTGAGAATCCGCCTGCCAATGCAGGGGACATGGGTTCGAGCCCTGGGCCGGGAAGATCCCACATGCCGCGGAGCAACTAAGCCTGTGCACCACAACCACTGAGCGTGTGCTCTAGAGCCCGTGAGCCACAACTACTGAGCTATATGCTGCAGCGACTGAAGCCCGCACGCCTAGAGCCTGTGCTCCGCAACAGGAGAAGCCACCGCAATGAGAAGCCCGTGCACCGCAACGAAGAGTAGCCCCCGCTCGCCGCAACTAGAGAAAGCCTGCGCGCAGCAACGAAGACCCAATGCAGCCAAAAGCAAATAAAATAAAAAAATTTATATATATATAAAAAAAGACCAGGCTATGGGATAGATCAAGGGGGTAGTGAGGTGTTTCAGAGACCAATGATGGGTAGTTCCTGTTCTCAGTCAGTTCATAGTCCAGTAAAGGAAACAGACAGGTAAACAAATACTTATAGGTAAGAATGATAGATGCTAAAACTGACAAATCTCCAAGGAGAGTCTGTGCAATGTTTGTGAATATCTGCTCTAGAATCAGCCAAATACTATGGATTCTGGTCCTGCCACTTGCTATTAGTTTGAATTGTATGGAATTGCCATTTTCGTAGGTCAAATATGGTTGGATAGGAGCAACTTCATAGAGCTCCATCTGGAAGCTTTGACCTTAGATGTGTAACATTGCCTCTCTGAGCCTCAGCTTTCTTGTCTGTAAAATGGCAACACTCATAAAAAACGCACAATAAAGTTCTTTCAACCGCAAATGAGAAAAAAATGAGATCAAATGAGATAACACATGGAAATATTTAGGACAGTGCCTAACAGGAGGGAGGTCTTAGTAACTGGTTTATTGTTATTGTGTGATGATTTGTGTCTTTTGTTTGAAGAAGGCAGTTCGTGGAAGGCTAGTCTCTGAAGGATGAGGGATTCCTAAGAGAATTTGGGGGAGCCCCCTTCTGCCCACTGTTGCTTTTTCCATAGAAGTGTAAAATTCTTAGTGTTTTCAGTTTGTCAAGTAACAGAGACACTCTGAAATCCTTAGGAGAAGAGGAGGCTGTGTCTATAGTCCTGGTTTTCCTCCTAGCCTACATATTCTCATTCAGTAGCAAGAAACGCAAGCCTGTGAGCCCAGGGTGGGGCTCTTTTCTGGCAGGTCAGTCCCCTGGCCAAGAGGCGGTGCTGCTACTGGATGGTTGTCCCTGCTGCTCAGCCAGGTCTTTCTCCAGAACAGGCTGCCTGTGGTTTAGTTTTTCAAGACATTGCTTCTGACGGGAAATGTTTGGCTCAGTTTTTCAGTACTTTCGATAGACACAGACAGACATCGGATTATAGAATCAACATCAGACTTGAGCAGGCTTAGAATCAAATGTAGAATATCGAGTCCAGGGGTGGCAAGCCTGTGGCACCCACACACATCCTTCCAGTGTACATGGCAGACGTTGCCAATTGATGCCTACATGCTTCCATGCCCCCAACCTGAGAGTTATTACGAATATATTGCTTCAGGCAGCCACATTGATTTGAGTAAAAGTAGTACATGACATGAAAGAGAATATCTGAACTGAAACACCCAGAGAGGGTCACCGGCTAATTAGTGGTAAAGCAAATATTAAAACCCAGATATCCTACCTTTTTTGTCAGTGAATTTGATTAACGTTTATCTCTTCCCTGAAACCACTGCGAGGCCTTCAACAATAAGTGCCTATGAAAGGTTTCTAGTAATTCTTAGTCTGTGGTCAATGGGATCTTGGAGAGCATCTGTGTTAAGAGATGTCCAGATTTCTTTGTGCTATAGGGTTTCTTCAATTGCCACCATCCATCCATCCATCCATCCATCCATCATCCGACTATGCATCTTTTCAGTACGTATTTATTAAATACCTACCATATGCCAAGCCCTGAGTTAAGCATAAGGGATACAAAAATGAAGGGGATAAGCATGTTCTCTATTATCAAAAAGCTTACAGTTTCCCCCGGAAAGGTCACAAAATAGAGTTGACTTTAAATCCATGTATTGTGGATTGAATATTTGTGGTGTACTTAAGTGTCCCTGCACACTCTAAGCCAATAGCAGGCATACAAATGTTAAGGTTCTTTCAAGAGCTACCTGCTGTTTACCTACTATGTACTGCGTGTTGGGAAAACTAGGCAGAGTAAGGACCTATTCTCTGTTTCCAGAAATCTCAGAAACTAGAACATACACAAGCAAGGTTCAGTAGCAGTGCTAGTCTGAATGAAGGAACTGAGAGAAGTGTCACTCTGAGCTTGGAAGTTCACAGAGGGCTTCCTGGAGGAGGAAGTGCTTAGGATCCCCAAATATTGATTGAAGAGGCCTTGGAAGATCAGGAAAAGATTGAAATAGTAAGAAGGATAATAAAAGTAATGAAGACATCATTACCTATCATTCATTCAGTGCTTAATTGTCAGAGCCTGTGCTAAGCATTTTAAATTCTTACAAAGCAATATGAGATGGTATCTTTATTCTTATTTTGAAGATGAGGAAACCGAGGCATGGGATAATTAAGTGGCTTGTGCAAGTTCAGATATCCATTAAGTAGTGGAGTTAGGATTTGAGCACAGGTCTATCAGAGTCCAAAGTAAGTGTTCTGAGCCACCACCTTATAAAGCCTTTTGTGCTGGAGGGCCAAGGAAAGGAGTTATGATTCAAGACCAGACCCAAGCTCTGTCTATGTAACTTCCAAACACTTGGCTCAAGAGGGAATACTATCAGTACCCCGGAATTAGGACCTTAAGAAGCCAGATTTCCTGTGAGTGCTCTAGAGATGAAGCATGCTGACAGACACCTTGGAGAAGCTGTCAAAGCTCAGTTATCATTGAGGAAGGATTCCAGATGCCTTGAAGTCTCCTCAGAAAGCCCCTTTGCCATCTGAGCAGACAAATCTCTCTGTCCTTCAACATACAGTTCAAAAAAAATAATATATTGGAAGTTTTCTCGGGTAACTTTGTCCCTCTTCTGAATTCTCTGAGTGTTGATCTAATGTTATTTTCATCACATGTCATTCTAAAAATGATTTGGGGCGGTTTTATCCTGTATGTATATTTTCCTCTTTTAGAGCAATAAGCAAATTCTATCTTGTATTTACGTTAAACTGTAAGCAGTTCATCTTCACATAGTTAGACTGTATGTAGACTGTAAGCTCCACGAGGGCAGGAACCATATCTGAGTCATTCATCTCTTAATACCCAACACCAAGCACTCTAACCTGATCATAGTAAGTGCACAATGTATTTATATTTGAATAAAATAAAGCTAAATATATTTTTTGATTTGAATTTACATATAGCTGGTGCTCATTATTCATGGAATTAATGAATGAACAAATACTCTTATTTTCATGATGGCCTTAATGTAATTAGCTCTCCTGTGATCTCTTCTAAGGCTAGATGTATCAAGGAATTCATCATTGCCGCACTCCTGGAATGAGTTCATTTTTGCTCATTCAACTCTTCAGTGAGTTTGTACTGTCCCGGACGCCATAAGCACAGGGGTTACAAAATTGGCCAAGACGGAACTTACTCCTTCCTATGAGATTCTAGTCAACACCCCAAGAGTTCTTGAGAGCCCAGTACTGTCTGCTTTGAGACAAGCTTTGTGTCTGGCTGAAGTGTACTCAGCTGGACCTTTGGCAGGAGGTGGACTTCACCAGGCCTGTGAGATAGTCAGTGTAAAACTCTGGTTTCAGTGCAAGGGAAGCATCCTGGGTTGTTAGTCAGGAATCCTTCCAATTTCACTGTAGTGTTTTTTTGTTTGTTAAATTGAGGTCACTCTCTTTCTCCTTTTGTATTCTGAATGTTCATTACTTATTTTTAAGCTCCTGGAGATTTGGGGCTCTCGTGGGGCCATGTAGTAGAACATGCCATAGATTGAGGAGCTATAAGATGAGTCACGAGCCACAGTTCTGCCAACCACTGAGGCAAGTCACATCCACTCTTGGGGCCTCGGATTCTCCTGTAACATAAGCAGCTGTTTATGGCTTCAGTTCTAGAGTCTCTTTCGTTCTAGTGACATGCGGTCCATTGCTGATTCAGCACTATTTCTGCTGAACTTAATTTTGGATTTCATTTTAGACCCAGGTCACGTGGCTGATATTAAGAACACCCCCACTCCCCGCGCAGTACCGAGTGTTTCTTTCTTTAGTGTTTGGCTTAAGCATCGGTAGTGCTTCATGGTTTCCTCCCTCCCATCCCTCAAACATACGTTTCATTACCAACCAAATTGAGCCCACAAATCTTAATCCATAAAATATTTCCACCCAGACACAATAATGAGGTTCATATTTGTGGTTTAGTATACCTAAGAAAAGCTCAGATGAAATATGACTAGATCCACTGATACATTCAGAACACAAACTGCCCTGGTGTGGTCTGGTTTCAATTTTTGAAATAAAAATTCTGCAGAGCACTTGCTTTCTCTCTTCTATTTCTTTGCCTAGGCAGAAAAGAAAAGAAAAAAGTGGGCCTGACCAAGTGGCAACAATATAGGTTCCTGTGAAATTCTGGAAAATTGTTTCAAAAATAGATTTGAATTCATTTCCCAGTGAAACAATGACCTCCTCTGTTTCGGCCTTCATCCAGCATTTTAAGAAATCTAGTTGACCCTTTCACAAGTATTGGAACATGGATTCTTGAACTTTTGAACCAAGATTAAAAAGTTAAAGAGATTTATCTAAGAAGGACAGGTTATAGATGGACTCATAACCCTAAAAAAAGAGATTTTCTGAAAAAGGTGGTATGACATGGTGGCCTTTGTGAAGCTGTTATCAGCCACCCAAGACCAGAGAAGGGGCACTGTGATGGGAGAGAGAAGAAATAGTCCTTAGAGTCAGGAAGACCTGAAATCAAATCCTGTTTACCTGCTGGGAGCCTTGGACAAAGTCTTGCAACTTTTCTGAACTATGGCTTCTTTAAACTGTCTCCAGATTTGTTGGAGACGGTGAATGTGATAAGGAGTTATAAATGCCTGGCATATTGGGGGCTTCCCTGGTGGCGCAGTGGTTGAGAGTCTGCCTGCCAATGCAGGGGATACGGGTTCAAGCCCTGGTCTGGGAAGATCCCATATGCCACGGAGCGACTAGGCCCGTGAGCCACAATTACCGAGCCTGCGCATCTGGAGATAGGGAGAGGCCCGCGCACCGCGATGAAGAGTGGCCCCCACTTGCCACAACTAGAGAGAGCCCTCGCACAGAAACGAAGACCCAACGCAGCCATAAATAAATAAATAAATAAAATTTTAAAAAAATAAATAAATAAAAAAATAAAAAAATAAATAAAAAAAATATATATATAAAAAAAATAAAATAAAACAAATGCCTGGCATATTAACAACAAGTGCTCCCCAGGTGTTAGTATATATTCTCCTCCTCTCCCCTACCAGGAAGCTCTACAACGTTGAACATATTTTTTAAAATAGACAATAATATTGTAGAGGTCACTCGAGTATTGGTTAAGAGGTTGGATTGGTTTGGGATGACAAGTTTCAGTTTATGTGTCAACTTCAATTACCTGCTAATGGCTGCCTGGAGCTGCTTTTTTTTTT
>NW_006775143.1:3913548-3919377 GCF_000442215.2 Lipotes vexillifer | reverse complement strand
GGCCTCTCACTGCTGTGGCCTCTCCCGTTGCGGAGCGCAGGCTCCGGACGCGCAGGCTCAGCGGCCATGGCTCACGGGCCCAGCCGCTCCGCGGCATGTGGGATCTTCCCGGACCGCGGCACGAACCCGCGTCCCCCTGCATCGGCAGGCGGACTCCCAACCACTGCGCCACCAGGGAAGCCCTGGAGCTGCTTTGAGAAAGATTCTGTGGCCATGTTTGGACTCAAGGCGAAAGGTGTTGTGATGAATTAGCAATGTCTGCCATGGGTACAGAAGTGTTTGTATGTGTGCCAGATGTTCGGTATAGCAAGACTAGATAGCTTTGGCAATCTTTTCCAACCCAATGTGCTGATATTTAAATGGATGGAATGCGGCTTGACTGATGCCTGGGTCCGAGGGAGCCAGATGGAGTCACTGACGGTTATAAAAGCCTGTATGAATCAACTTCAACAAAGTTTGACACATTTTGATGGAAGTTGACTCCTGAAATGAAAATATGCCTCTAAGACTGGAAGCAGGAAACTAGACTCTCAGGAAAAGCTAAGACTACTCCAGTAATTAATGTGTGTGACCCCAGGCAAGGCAAACATACTTTCAATGTCTACTTTTTCTTTCTCGAAAAGGGGCGATTTAAATGCTACAACAAATGCTACCATAATAACTAACATTGATTGAACACATCTGCGCCAGGAACTGCTTTACCTCTCTTACGTGGATTATCTTATTGTATCTTCTTCAAGACCTCTGAGGTAACTACCTTTTTTCCCTCAGTTTACAAATGAGAAAACGGAGGCTCGCACAGCTCAAGGTCACAGAGCTGAAAAGGAGGAGCAGGAATTTAATTCGGGTGGACCGACTCAAAAATCGGACGCCCCATTCCTAACCATCGGCTTTGCTGCCATCCTTTAATGATGTCAAGGAGTCGTTTGCATGACGGAGTTAAAAGGCCGAATTTCAGAAGGACTCAGTGATCAGGGTCCAGAATGACTATCGGCAATGAAAGACCTTTATGACTTACAGAGAGAACAGGAGAAGCTGCGCATGAGCCTGAAAAATAGAGGTTATTTTCAACCCTTGCCTCGGGCTTAATTTAGCTGGGTAACTTTTTTTTTTTTTTTTTTGCGGTACGCGGGCCTCTCACTGTTGTGGCCTCTCCCGTTGCGGAGCACAGGCTCCGGACGCGCAGGCTCAGCGGCCATGGCTCACGGGCCCAGCCGCTCCGCGGCACGTGGGATCTTCCCGGACCGGGGCACAAAACTGCGTCCCCTGCATCGGCAGGTGGACTCTCAACCACTGTGCCACCAGGGAAGCCCTAGCTGGGTAACTTTAAGCAGCCTTTCCTAGGTTGTAAGTTCCAACATGTTGTATTAATGCAAGGGGAAGAGATTACTAACTCAACATATTTGGAAAATGATATTTTGAACTAAATGTTATTTATACCAAACAAATTACCCAGCTTTCGTTACTTCAGGATTTTCTAGGGTCTTTAATATGTTGGCGTTTATCCGAAATCTCCAAGAAAGGGAGAGTTTATAGTGTTTCCCAAACTTACTGGATTATTCTGTGTTTGAAGTATGTCACAGGATTAGGTTTGATGGCACGCAATCGGGAAAGTACAGATTTGGAAGAAATCCTAGACCCTTTCCTCTTTCATTTCCTTATATGTTAGATGAGAGTAATGGTATACCCAACTATGACTGGTCTGTGATAAGTGTGAACCTCCAGGATGGAGCCTCTCTAGCAATTTAAAGTAAGAGTGAGGCAAATGGTTGAACATGTATCCTGTGCCTGGAACTTTAGGGATGCCATTTAACTCTGACACCAACCTTATGAGTTAGGAAGCATTGTTTTTATTTTACTGTTAAGAGAACTGACGGCTTGGGAAGGTTAAATTAGTTGCCTAGTCAGTGATCATTTGACTCAGAATTAAGAACCCAGTCTAATTCCAAACCCTATGCTTTTCCTGCTATACCAAGTTATCTTTTGAAACAAGATTCATTGTTCAGTTTAAAAAATTAATATTTATGCAATAAACATCGGCAGGACATCCACCATCATTGACATAAAGAGAGTTATTGGATTCCTAAAATGGGACCTCTTGGGAAGGGGGGTGCACGTAACCATTTTAGTTACAGTTTTGAACTTGAAGAGAAGGCACGGAGCCACATGCGCTACAATATCTATGTGTCAGGCAAATCTATAAGCCCCTGGAAACAGCCTATTCTCTGTGAGTCTGGCCTGGAGAGAAAGAAAGTGAGTAAGTGAGAGGGAGATAAAGTGAGAAGTAGCAGACAGAGGAGCTTAAAAATCTCTCCTTTATGGAAAATTGGGCCTCGTGCTAAATATAAATGTATGGCTTCCAAGAAATTAGTTAAGACATGAGAGCATTTTAGAGGGTCTAGAAATTACAACTCTCATTTTTGAAAGAATGGACTTACATGAGCAAACAAACAAATAAATAAATAAGGAAGCAGGGGTGGGGGAGGGAATCCCTTCTAGACAGGATTATTTAGTTCAGCATATGCCAGGAAAGTCAAGAAATTTAGCCCGAGAGTGATAAAAGTCAGAGGTAGTCAGGAGCAAATCGAGGCTGAATCATACAAACGAATAACTTTTCTGTCATTTTTCTAAGCTTCCTTTAGGTATAGAGTTTGGCTTCATGTTTTTGGAGGAAGACTTACTAGATGAA
Organism: Lipotes vexillifer; assembly: GCF_000442215.2. Lineage (NCBI taxonomy): Eukaryota > Metazoa > Chordata > Mammalia > Artiodactyla > Lipotidae > Lipotes > Lipotes vexillifer. The sequence continues at coordinate 3,916,688 of NW_006775143.1, read as the reverse complement.
CCTTTATTTCTGCTTCAGTCTCCTCATACATATAAGTATAAAAATATACAACTTGCTAGGTTGTGACGATTGGAAATTACATACATAAATTTAACACACTGACTTGTGGGAGTCAGTAAACTTTTTCTTAAGTGACCAGACAGTAAATACGTTTGGCTTTGCAGCCAGATGGTATGTCACAACCATTCAATTCTACAATAGTAGATAAAGTAGCCCTAAACCTGACATAAATGAATGAGCATGGATGTGTTCCAATAAACCTTTCTTTACAAAAATAGGCTGCCACCCCATGGTTTGCTGACACTTGCTGGAATATAGCAGTTAGTTAATAAATGATGACCTTATTATAAAAGCAAATACAGATGGAAATGGACAGGAAGGAAACTAACATTTTGTTGAAAGCCTACTGCATACCTATTTAGTGCCAAGCCTTATGCCAGATGCTTTTTTATACATGTAATCATTTATCTTGTCATTTGTCGTGACAACAGGTATCATTATGCCTATCTGGAAGTTAAATCTAGACTCAGGGAGGTTCTGCGACTGACATAAGAGGCAAAGGCAGCTTTTGGACCCTGATTTGTGACTCTAAAATGTGTGCTCTAAACTACTACACTGGGGTGACTCATCAAGCAACTTCCCGCAGTTCATATAAGGTGAAAACTAAAATGAGCACTTCTTGATAAAGAGAGCAGACACCTTCAGCTTCCATTTCCCAGAGCTTCAGCAGCAATCTGGTGGCTGTCCATGTGTAAGCGCAGAAATATTTGACCTCTGTCTTTCTCCCAGAGCCTCTGGCTGGACCTCAAGTTTCATACACTCCCCCGTTGGAGCATGCTTAAGCCAAGGTGTATTGTTTTCAAATGCTTATTAGATTCTAGGCAGATGTTGGCAAGTTTTATTTGGCCCGAGATGGAGTTCCAGAGTCTGCTGAAGACTGGCTGTGCTCACTGATCATCTTAGCCAAAAAGAGCTGCTAATTAGGGTGACGCTCTCCTTGTCTCTACCTCTGGAGCTAGGTTTTCCCACTCTGGGCATGCCCCTTTCAGCCCAAATGGTTTGCTTGGCTTTTTACCGTAGATCTAGAGAGCAAATTTACAGTCCTTTTAAAATCTATGAAGCCTTGTGCTCCAGTGCAGAATTTACCAGACTATGTTCCAAGACATTCTTAGGTAGATGTTCTGTGGACAAGGGTTTTTGTGTTCAAATAAGTTTGAGGCTACTGGATTAAACAAAGCTGAACACTAACAGCTGTAGGGTTTCTCAGATCATGCACTCTTCTGCCTCAAATCTCCCATTGGCTTCTAATCACACCCTGAATAAAATCCTAACTCCCCACCACTCCCTACCGAGCTCATTTCATTCAGATCTCTGCTCAAAGGTCATCTCCATGTCTCATCCTAATTAAAAGAGTACCCCCGTCACCACCAGCCATTGACCGATCCCTTACCTCGTTTTAGATTTCTTCTTGGCAAGTATCTACCGGAGATTGTATTGTAAGTTTGATTCCTTTTTTGTTGTCCACCTCTTTCACCGTTAAGCTCCATGAATAAAAGGGCCTTGCGTGTCTTGTTTTCCATTCTATCTCTAGCCCTTAGAATTACATATTGAGTGAACATATGAGCTATGAATCTCCAAGAACAGGACAGTATCAAGTGTTCTCCACTCTTTTAGCCACCGAACACTTTTTTAGGTGCAACTCATGGGAAGGCTGTCCCACAGGACACACTTTTGGGAACGGCTCCTCTAGTGGAGTCTCATTGCCAAGAGCTTCTTAAACAACAGGTAACAGCAGCAGCAATAACAATAGAATACTGATATGGAGTGCATTTCTGTGCGGAGCAGTGCACTTGCACTATGTCATTTAATCATCCCAACAGCCTTATGGAGTAGGTGTTACTATTTTGCCTTTAATACAGATGAAGAAAATGAGGCTTAGAGCAAATAGCAAGCTCCCAAACCCAGAGCTTTCTGATGGCAGAACCATACTCTTAACCATTACGCAATCCTTTTCCTGGGCTGCGAATTTCTCCGTGCCCTAAGGTAGAGAACTTATCTTCATCCCTCCTTTACCCTCTCCTTCCTCCCACTAGTAGTAGACAGATCTTTGTTATAACTGCCAGATTTTCCGCCGTCTCTTGTGACTCAGCCTCAAATTCCCAAGACGGGCCTCCTCTGTCCTTGGTACTGGTTTTTCAAAATTCCAGGCAGTTCAAACTTTGATCCTAGGGGCCACCTCTGAAAGTAAGGGCATTCCTTGAAGTCTGCATCCTGAGATGGTTTCCTGTCTCAGGGCTGGGCTGCCTTTCCCCGTCACGCGTTATGACAGCACTTTGCACAGCTGAGAGCCTAGAGGGCTAAGCATGAAAACAATGTCAAGTTCCGGGCTTTCTGAACAAACTCTGATGAGGAAGGGTAAGTCCAAATCTGGGACACGGCAAGGACTCCTGCTCGTTGTTGAAGACGATGGGTTTTATTCCAGTTGTACTTGATTTTAGGTAAACTAGACACAAATTCTCCTTTTTAAAACTTTATTGGCAGGAGGAGTTGACCTGTGAGCAGACAGGCAATTCTAGAATGATGAAGTGATGAGAGAGACACACACACGGGGTGGGAAGGGGCGACGTGAAGGGCCATCTGCTCTGCTGCAGGACTGAAGAGGGCTATGAGTAGGTGAAACCACAGGGAAAGACATTCTAGGGAGGAAAGAATGGCATTTGGAAGGGCATAAAAAAGCATGAAATGGTTGGTGTGGAAAGCACGAATGAGAGCTGAAGTTACAAGGTCTGTTTGGAGACCAGGGCCAGATCATGGAGAAAACTGAATGCCAGGCTGGGGATTTGAATTCTTCCTATGGCCAAAAGAGAGCCATTTGGAAAACTTTATGCCTAGGAATGTTGATTTCTACAACCCAACACTGAGGGACAGATTGGAAGGGAAGGCTGGTGGATGGGGAGTAGTGGGGAAACTGTTACAGTGGTCCATCTGTGAGATGCCGCAGCCTGAACTAGCCTGATGATAGGGAGGGTGAGAGGCAGTGAACTGTTTTACTTGTCAAGGCAGTAGAGTCAGCAGGTTTGGTGTATGATGAGGTAGTAACCAAAAGTTGGAAAAGGAGAGGGAATTAATCCTAGAGCGTC
>NW_006775143.1:3912262-3913491 GCF_000442215.2 Lipotes vexillifer | reverse complement strand
AGCGTCGTCTTCATTGTTATATCTGCTAAGAGAGGAATAGGTTGTGGAGGGGGGAACAATGGGTGAGTTTCAGTTTTGGTCCCTTTGAATTGTCTTGCCCTTGAATAAAATACATTTGAAGTCATTGCCTTGGAAGATCCTACTCTGGGGTTATATTCAAGAGGAATCATGGCTCCCTAGTGAACTATGACATCTAATGCAAGATACGTGGCTCCACCTCATAAATGGATAGGAAGCTTAAATAAGACACAGTCCACCTTAGTGGTTGCCATAAGTACCAACTGCTAATCAATACGAGTGCGGTTGGGTTGGATGAACTGATTGATAAAGAAGTTGTCAGAATCCATGACAGTGGAGTGCTGGAGGCAATAGCAGGCAAATTCTAAGATTGGCGCCACCGATCCTACCTCCTGATGGTCACATCTTTGTGTAATTCCTTCTCCTTGAGTGTGGGATGGCTCAGAGGCTTGCTTCTTCCCAATAGAATATGGCTAAGGTAATGAGATGTCACGTCCACCATCAGGCTACTCAAGATTGTGATACCTGTCTTGTTTGCAAGCTCTCTCTCTCTCTCTCTCTCTCTCTCTCTCTCTCTCTCTCTTTCTCTGGCTTTGATGAAGCAAATGGCTATGTTGGAGAGGCCCATGTGGCAATAAAATGAGGGTGGCCCTCAGGCCGACAGCCAGCAAGGAATTGAATCCAGGCAACAACCACACAAGTGAGCTTGGAAGCTAATCATTCCCCTCTTGAGCCTTCAGATGAGACCCCAATCCTGGCCAACTCTGTGACTGTAGCCTCATGAGAGAACATGAAGTAGGACATCCATCTAAGCTGTGCTTGGAATCCTGACCTACAGAAACTGAAGGGTAATTAATATGTGTTTTTCTAAATGACCAAGTTTTGTGGGAATTTATTGTGCAACGATAGATCACTAATACAGAGGACTCCTTGGCTCAGTTCATGTGTGCTAAAGCTGTTCAGAGAATAAAAATCTGCTAATTTTTCCTTTCTAAAGAATGTATTAACTCTGATATTTTTTACACTGCCCCCATCTTCTAAGAGCACAAGAGAAGACCTAGGACTCAGGGCTGACCCTGTTGCCAAATGGCATGAGATCTTAGAAGGACTTTCTTTCCCCCTCCTCTGTGTCTCCGTTTCACCATCTTTAAAATGAGGGAAGATAAACTAGGCCAGCGGTTTCCAAAACTTTTTTTTTTTTTTTTTTTTTT
>NW_006775143.1:3900427-3912123 GCF_000442215.2 Lipotes vexillifer | reverse complement strand
AAATTTTTTTTTTTTTTTTTTTTTTGGCCGCAGAACTCTTTCATCAAATGACATTTCACGAGGAGGCCCAGTGCATAAAACAGATAAAAGAGGAGGGGCTTTAGTTGAAATGAGGTTGAGTGCTTGGCCTCCCCATCTCTCCACGGCAGCCCCCTAATACCTTGGAAGAGCCATTTAAGTCTAGTCACCAAGCCCCTGGCTTGGAGGTTACCAATGAGCCCTTTCAGTTTCAACATTCTATGGGTTGAAGGGAATTTTTTTTAAACACCCTACCTATAAATTGGAGCATTCTTCTGTGACATCTCCGCATAGAGCTACCTCTGTGTGACCATCCCAGGACCCAGGGCATAAGTGCCTCAGAGAGCAGGCCCCTTGCTTGGGGGCAGCACTAAAGGTGTCTCTGCCCACCATGAGCCACCTCCCCAGCAGGGGGAGCTGCTTAGGTATTTGCCTCTATTGGACTGTCTCGTCCCTAGGTGGAAAGTCATGGCTTCCTCGTCTGGTTGTACTCACGGGCTTTATTATTGTTGTTGTTGTTGTTGTTTTGTATCTGGGTGCCTACCCTGGATGCAGTGTTCCTGAGGGTCTCCGGCTGGCAGGGAGTTCAGTGCTGCTCTAGGTTCTGTTGCGCTGGCTGCGGTGTGTCGCTTCTGCAGTGAGGTTACGCGTGTGCATATTGCATGAAGTGCCTAGCAGAGTTCCCCAGGGCACTGCTATTAGCCAGGCCTTCCCTGGGTGGCATCCGTAGGCATAGAGCTTTCAACCAAAATATACTGACTTGCACTCAATATTCCATGTGCCATCTTTTTTTCTACCTACCAAATATTTTACCCGGAACACATCCCTGGGTGGTTAAATTTAAGCTCTCCAAAGTATCCCCTTGCCTAATGTCTATCACTGGCAATTCTCGTATTTGTATTAAGCATCACCCTCTCCACTGAACCACCCTTTAAAAATGTGACTTTTCCTCTAGCAAGTAGCCTGCTACCTCTAACCTCTTTTCTCATCTGGAAAATGGGAATAATACCTGAATACCCAATGACACAGCGGAGGAATTAGGCAGTTCTGGGAGTGCCTGGAGAGGAGTCCCAATGCCACCACTTTCTGCTTTGTGCAAGTGACAACCTTTTGTGGCCTCAGTTTACTTAACTGTGAAATAATATTTGGTTGCTGGGAAAATCTGAGAGTGATGCACAGAAAAGTTACTTTATACATTTATAAAGTCATTAGAATCCTGCTTTATTAAAACTATCTGGGGGGCTTCCCTGGTGGCGCAGTGGTTGAGAGTCTGCCTGCTGATGCAGGGGACACGGGTTCGTGCCCCGGTCCGGGAAGATCCCACATGCAGCGGAGCGGCTGGGCCCATGAGCCATGGCCGCTGAGCCTGCGCGTCCGGAGCCTGTGCCCCGCAACAGGAGAGGCCACAGCAGTGAGAGGCCCGCGTACCGCAAAAAAACAAAAAAATAAAAATCTGGCACGTGAAAATGCTTCATTCACCATAGGACACAGTTCAGAAGCCAAGCGGTGTTGCGCTATTGTTCATTTCCGTTAGGACAGCAGAGTTTCTTCAACAATACCTTTCTGAGGACCTGATACCTGCCAGCAGGTAGCTAACCTCTGGGGAGAATGAGCTCCAGCACACAGGGTTCCTGCCTCACTGATGATCTTGGCCTCAATGGCGTACAGTCAGGTGGGGCAGGGGAGTACATCATCAGCGCAGTTATGATGTGCAGAGGTCAGTGGGGGGAAGCACAGCGCCTCTGCAGGAACTGTCAGAGGGGTGTGTAAGCCCGTCTGCAGGGCAAGCACTTGCTTATGTGTGCGTCCATGCTTGACGTCTCAGGCTGGCAGGAGGGCTTCACCCTCCTGCAGCTTCCAGCCTAGTAGGGGAAACATAGTACACTTGAAATCATACACTACTTATTTAATTACAGTTTCTGCAGGAAGTGGGCCCTGAAGGAGCAAGTTGGAGAGAGCTGCAGTGGCCACCTGCTGAAGATAACACGAGGGTCTGAAAGACACGCCTCTGACTCTGGGCTCTGCTCTGTCCAGCCCCGTCTGTTGTCATAGATGAACAGAATTTCAGTGTGGAGTGTGACGGTTATAACCACTTGCTCAGGACTTGGAAGTGGGTTTGAGTTCTGGCTCCGGCAATCACCCTCTGAGCGGCCTTGGGGAAGCTACTTAAACTTTTCCAGCCCCAGGTCCCCTAGGTTTGAATTCGAGGGGCAGTTACACTTGCTGGAAACGATTGTTGCTGATTAAATGGCATAATGCCTGTAGACTGCTCGGTAAATATTAGTTATTGCCATCAGCCCCTCCCTGAAAAACGTTTTAGACACGTTCATGTAGAATTCAGTAGCAGCCAACTCACCTCCTCCAGGGTAAGAGTTGGTCAGTGGTTAATTCTGAAACAAGCTGTCTACTTGCAGAGTTTATGAAATATCTCTGGCTGTTGACATGGGGGAAGTTCAAGGACCGACCAAAGCTATTTGAGTTACCATGGCTGCATAATTAAGGGCCTGTGAATTTCAGGATATTTCAAAAAAAAAATCTGAGACAACTTGGCATGAAATGTTTTTTTTTCATTTTCACTCACAAATAGACTAAAAATACACATGGAAGGGATTTTCCATTCACAATCTGCTTTCAATGTGGGCATTTGAATTTTTTTCCGTGATGGAGGGTCAAAGGGAGTGATGACGTATTGAACTTAGGTTGTTGCTAAAGTTAAGGAGAGGCGGGAAAAATGAGACAACAGAGGAGGAAACAGAGCAAGGCTTCAGGGCATAACTGAAAAAAATAGTCTGGTCACCAGGGTTAGAGTCAGGCAGGCGCATAGGCTTTTCTCCTCTGCAAAGATGGTCATAGGGTGTGTAGAACCCCTTATGGTAGGTAAGGCCCCCGCTCTTTGTCTCGGATGGAATTATTGCCTATAGTTTGCAGGAGTTTGGAGGGGTTTCCTTCTTGGAAAGGAGCCTTCATCTAATGTTTCCCACATGTCGAAGGTGTTCGTACTAGCCTGGGATTAAATTCAAGGGGATTCCCTGTGATGTTAAAGTGAGAAGTGATAGAACCATAACCCAGGGGGACTTGTGGCTCAGAGCTTCCAACCATTTCCTGGCCATCCTGGGATTCACTGCCCCAAGGCTGGGCACACCGATTTCAATTTATCTCCCAATCAGCTCTTTTAAAACCAGATGCTCTGTTCACCTGGCTCTCAGAGAGGGTGCAGGCACAGGTACAGCCCTGCTTTCCCAGTCAGAGCTCCCACCTGTCAAGCTCGGCCAAGGGTGGCATGAAACTCAGCAGTAATGACCTGACTGCTGCCTCTAGTGTCATTCTTCTCTCTCTCGGGGCTTGAAATTTGAACGTTTCTGTTTCCAGGCAGAGAATTTTACCACCATGAGCTGACCTTTTCTGAGCACCATGAAAAGTGATATACGCAGGGCTATTCTGCAAAATCAGTAGACACCAATGCCAGCTGAGGGCTTCTCTGCCATCTCGGCCAGCCACCGAAAGACATCGTTCAAGGTCCCATAGAGGTCCGCCCAGCTTGACATCAGGAGACGATGCAGCATAAGGGAAAGAAGAGTAGGGTTTTGGTCCACAAGTTTGGGAATAGCCAAATTCCCTCTTATGGAAATCCTCAGACGCATCATTTCACCTCCTTGGGCCTTGATTTCTCTGGCCATAAAATGGGGCTAGTAATTTATAACTTGCAGTGTGAGAGTGAGAATTTGATGAGAAACCATAGGCAAACCATCCTATCACATATGTGATACATAGTTAACCTTCCACGTTAACTATTTTGAGTGTGTGTGTGTGTGTGTGTGTGTGTGTGTGTGTGTGTGTGTGTTTTATCATCACAGAGGGGGCGTGTATTGAGTCATCTAAATGTTTGTTCCCTACTCCCTGCATTTCAAACTTATGTATTAAGCCAGCTGGATATTTTTTCCTATAAGAAAAACATGGCTATTTGTAGAAATCCAGGGGGAAGGAGAGAATAGGTGCTCATAGACCATTGTGAGCATTAGAAAGGGTAAGATTAAGGGGGCTACGTTTTTCATTCCGACAGCTTGAATTCCCTTTCCAAATTCCATTCTGGTTATATGATCAGGCTACCGCTGCATTTATGGGTGGCCACAGTCTGGCTGGAGGGGCGGATTTAGTCAGAAAGAACGTTTTCTTCCCTTCTAAAGGCAGTTCAAGAAGCAGCAGCGTTCAGAAGGGACGGGGCGGAATATGGGCCCTGACTTGGGGGTCATGGGGACCTGGGTCTGAAAACCGGCTCCATCCCTCTGAGTTCTGTTACTCATTCTCTCTGCTTTTCAGCCTTTGCCAAATAGGTACGGTCCCTTTCTCAGAGACATGTGGATATTTAGTAAGATGAGGTATACAGAGATTTAGAGCGTGGGTTCTCCGTATGTTTTGTCTATTGCTATCATTACAATTAATTAAAGGAATCATCCTTTGCTAAGCATTTTAAACTCCCCACATATATGTCTGTCTACCGTACTACTTGGGAAATTGCTCGGACTTCCACTGGACATAGAGGGGCACAAATCCTTGTCAAAGTGCAAAATTGCAGCCTGGACGCACACCACCTGGCTTCATGATTTTTAACTGTGTTTTGTGTGTTCAGGATTCTGGGGAAATGTCCCAGAGGCTGAGAGCCGTGGGGTGAGTTTTAGACCCTCCAGCCCCTGCTTCAATCAAATCGGGCCCACATTTACCTGCCATATATTAGGGTCTTGCCAATTCATTTCCATTTCATTTAATGGATATTTCTACAGCTAAAAGTAACTTTGAAAACTACTGTCTTAGAACATTAATCTTGGACAAGTCCTAGTAAATTGATAAGCAGGAAAACCAAGGAAAATCTCCATTTATTGAGCTCCTACTATGTGCCAGGTTCTGTGTGAAGTCTGATATACATATTATCTCACTTGAGTGTCACAGGCACCCTATGAGCTATAGATGGTCATCCTCTTTATATGGGTGACAAAGCTGCCGGCTGGAAAGTTGGTCACTTTGGGCGGGGGAGGCCGTTAGTGGGAGACGAGATAAGGAAGCTAGGTTTTGCAAAGCATAGGAAAAAATAATCTTTAACAACTGTAGAGTTTGGCAACGCCCCTCTCAATCTTTATCCAATTCACATTGTTTGAGCAAATCAGAGAATATTCATATTCACTTTCTTTCCCCAAATGCCATCACCTCCCTGCAATGCACAGGTTCAGAGCACACTCACTTCCATCTCCTTCAAAGGGCTGGATGCACACAAGGCTAGCAAACATTTCACAGCTTTCAATAGCCCCGAACAAAGCTCTCCCCACTCCTGAGTTGGCCTTGCCACACTGCAGGACGAGGCAGGAAGCTGGCTGGTGTGGGCAGCAGGTTTTATTTCTAAAGCATATATGGGAAAACTCCATAAAAAAGGGGGAAAGGGTCCACAAAAACATGAAAAAGAGGCGTTCATTCTTCAAATGGGGCTCCCTGTCCAGCTCTCCCTCTGGACGGAACGCATTTCCAAAGAGTCCCCCGGCAGCATGGTACTTTATAGCCGACAGCTTCAGAATCTGCAAATGCCCAAACTCAAACATTTACATTCAACCCAGGCTTCTCCCTTTTCTCGCAACCTGTGCTGACATAACCTCCAGCTTGTAAAATACACCCAAGAATCTGACCTGCCAGATAGTGAGATGCCCTCAGACCTGGTGAGTTAAAAAGACAGGGAGCGGGGGTATGGGGGTTGAGGAATACAGAAGAAACAATCCAAGATTGGCTAAGTGCCTCTTTTAACTTCCAAAGGGGTAGCAGTTTGGGGCAATGACAGCGACTACCCAAACTTCCAGTTCTTGAGCTCTCGCTCTTCCAATCTCTTTATATTTCATTTTCTCCTAATGACAACAGAAGTTGTTGTCCCCATTTTAGAGAAGTGAAAACTGAGGCTCGAAGAGGTCACGTATTTTCATCAGGGTCACATGTGTGGTGGTGGGGACACTAAAAGGATCCCTGGCCTCAAAACCCAAGTTCCTAATCCCCTTACAGCACGGCTGGGAACAAGAAACCCCTGCGTTCCTTCCACCGTTGGCCAGGGGAGGTGTGCTTCCCATCCCTAGGGGCAATTGTTTCTCAGGGCTTTCTGCGATGAGAGATGAGGAAGGAGAGGTGATTCTAGAAAAATACAGGATACTGCTGGCTCTGAGCACCCCAAACATGCCCAGGTACCCAGCCCAGGGATCAATGAGTCAGGAGGCATCCATGGGGAGTCCCCCCGCCCTTCAGAACAGAAGCCAGTGTCCACCACTCCCGTCTCCTAGTCTGCACTTGTCCACCTGGCCCTAGGAGTTACCTTCTCTGTTCTGTCCCCCAGCCCTCATCCCTTTCCATGTCTGACGACAAGGTGGATATTGTGGAACACAAGGATGGATACACAACTCTTTGTAAACTGTAAGGTAAAGGCTGTTGAGATGTAAAATTTTATCATTCTTCTACCATCGTCTGTCAGTCTCCCCCAACCCCCGCCAAAGTAAGGCCACGAGCAAACTCCACTTTCAAGCTCTACTTCCGTAACCCTCAAGCAAAAATATTCACAGGTGAGTCAGCCAGGTAGGGAGTTAAGAGTAAATTCTTATTTTCCCTCAAAAGAAGGACAGAGATAAAAACTTCCTAACAAGTTCTTTGCACGTGGAACTATTCATAGAACTAAAACAAGCAGACAGAAATCTACAAGACTGGAAGGGGGCAAGTAGAAAACAAGTCAAGGTGCATCCGATCACAGCAAATACCCCATTTTGCCAGCAGCCAAGATAAAGCAAAAGTTTTAGAATTAGGACACCACAACCTATTTGGTCCCGGAAATGCAAACAGCGTATCACATCTTTGGAAATGGGGTGAAACAGACTTACCTTTTTGGAGTTAGGAAAGACCTAGATCCTTGAGTGAACCAGCTCCATGGAATAAATACCTGGATGTGAGCAGCGGGGCTCCCGGTGCACTGCCCCAGTGTCACCCCGAGCCTGCTGTCTTTGTGTGGAGGACAGGCGGGGGTGTGTGTCTGCGCGCGCGGGAGAGCTTGTGACAGTAGGCAGGCTGTGGCCAGTGCGGCCAGCTTTGGCTGGCTTATATAGCCAGCTCCTTCCTCTGTAATGGGACGCCTCGCCTCCAGACATCCTTTCCCACTTTTTCAGTTGGTGAATTAAAGGAACAGCCCTCCCAGCGGAACAGGGTTAGCTCACGAAAGACGCACTCACTCCCTGCTCTCTGCCAGGAAAAGAACTTATTTGCATACAATTTATTGCAAAAGTAGGAATTCCCTCTCCCCTCGCCTCCTGCCCCTGGCTGGGAGCAGCTGTTAGCAAAGTGGGATTTTTGCTTTGCTCCGCAAACGCAAACGGTTTGGTTTTTCTAATTGTGAGACAGAAGCCCAGGGAGCGAGAGGGAGAACCGGCAGCTCTGGCTCTCTCACCGGGCAGGCTGGGAACATGGAAACGAGACCGGGGGCTGCCTGCCTGGGCGCTGGGCAGCAGCTGCTCAGTGGCACCTCGGAGAGAGCAGAGGGGCTGAGCTGAATTCCTGGAGAGAGGAGATAAAGCCTTTCGAAAGCCTGGGGTGTTTGGGGTTTCTCGGGGCCAGCAGAGAGATAAGGGATTAGTTCTCAGCAGGTGGGAATAGCACTGGGAACACAGAGCAGTCCGGAGTCTCTTCTGGGGAGACAGCCACGGTCCTGTCCAGCTGCCTGGAGGCGGTATTGTCCCAGCCCCGGTGCACTACAGGGGAGCAGCTTTTTGACAACTGAACATGCCCCGTGCCTGGTCCTGTCTTCTAAGCTGCGTCTCCTAAAGAAAGGTCTCCAAGGTTTCTTCTCAATGCTGAAAGGTGCCCACCATAAGAAAAAAAAGTAACAAGTTAATCTTTGAAACATAAGCTGCGCCTTTGCTCTCCAGCCTGCTGTGGATTCTTTCCAAGCTCTGAGTCATCGGTGAGTTTGGTGGTTAGCATGCATTGGGTATCCTCAGGGCACACACAGGCATGGGAGGGAGCGGGGGAAGCGGCCAGGCCAGGGCACCCACGCTTGAGCTTGTCACAGCACTTAGTACTTTCTGGGATCCCGGAGGGAAATGAGGCATCATGTAACCTGTAGCTACCGCTGGACCCTCCTTTATTAAGCCTATATTAGGTGCCACCCAAGGTACTTTATAGACGTTATTTCATTACATCCTCACAACCAGAAAATGTGATAGGCACATGTGCTGTCCCCTTTTCACAGACGAAGAAACTGAAGTTCAGAGAAGTAATGGAACCTCACTGAGGGAATACACCTGGGGAGCATTTACATGACAACAGTGGGCTCCACAGTTCTTTCTATTACACATTACTGCCCAGGAACACTGTAAGATGATATTTAAACAATGTTTTATGCCCTGTTAGATTGTAACACTGCTTGTATAAAAATCACTGCCATGTTTGTATATGGAAGATATGTTTCTTTGTTCCACAGAGATCCTTGACTTTTAAAAAAATCAAGTATGAATAACAGAGGTTTCAATTATCTGCCTATTTTCAGTACTGAATGGTATCGCCCCCATACTTATTATTTTTGCTGTGGGCCTCAGTTCCCCAATCTGAAAAAAGGGCGACAAGATTAGGTCATCCCTATGATCTCTCTGGCCCCAGTATCCTAGGATTCTCTGCTTAAGTGACCATCCCAGACAACAAGAAAGCCCATAAATAGTCATGTCATAAGACAGTTCATTTGAACTTTTCAACTATTTTGGCTGATTCAAATGTTGGTTGTTCTGGAAGTTTTTTAACTCTGTCTTTTAGCTAAAGCATATTGTAGTAGCATGAGGCCGTGTCTTTTCACCAGTAGTGAGTGCTTCCATGTCTCTTGGCTTCTCAAAGTCTACTGAGTTTATCTCCTGGGTTAGGGAGTAGAAATATTAGAATAGTATATTATACATGTCATATGGCATATAGACTACATTTACATATAATGCATAATCAATACATATTTGCAGTCGTGTGTATATTTAAATGGAATAAGAGCACGTGCTAGAAAGCTGGGTGATAACATACGGCTTCTTCTGGGAACCTCCCAAACCCAGCCCCCGATCCTTGTAGTATTCCTACTACAAGTGGCTTAGCCAATCACAGGGAAAACAAAGCCAAATATGACCAGGCTGGCCCTCAAGGCAGGAAACAGGCCAGTGGAACAAACAAACAAGAATATTATTAAGCATTAAGTTAACTATCATAGAAGTATATTCCAGGCTTCCCTGGTGGCGCAGTGGTTGAGAATCCGCCTGCCAATGCGGGGGACACGGGTTCGAACACTGGTCCGGGAGGATCCCACATGCCGCAGACAGAGAAGTAATGGAACCTCACTGAGGGAATACACCTGGGGAGCATTTACATGACAACAGTGGGCTCCACAGTTCTTTCTATTACACATTACTGCCCAGGAACACTGTAAGATGATATTTAAACAATGTTTTATGCCCTGTTAGATTGTAACACTGCTTGTATAAAAATCACTGCCATGTTTGTATATGGAAGATATGTTTCTTTGTTCCACAGAGATCCTTGACTTTTAAAAAAATCAAGTATGAATAACAGAGGTTTCAATTATCTGCCTATTTTCAGTACTGAATGGTATCGCCCCCATACTTATTATTTTTGCTGTGGGCCTCAGTTCCCCAATCTGAAAAAAGGGCGACAAGATTAGGTCATCCCTATGATCTCTCTGGCCCCAGTATCCTAGGATTCTCTGCTTAAGTGACCATCCCAGACAACAAGAAAGCCCATAAATAGTCATGTCATAAGACAGTTCATTTGAACTTTTCAACTATTTTGGCTGATTCAAATGTTGGTTGTTCTGGAAGTTTTTTAACTCTGTCTTTTAGCTAAAGCATATTGTAGTAGCATGAGGCCGTGTCTTTTCACCAGTAGTGAGTGCTTCCATGTCTCTTGGCTTCTCAAAGTCTACTGAGTTTATCTCCTGGGTTAGGGAGTAGAAATATTAGAATAGTATATTATACATGTCATATGGCATATAGACTACATTTACATATAATGCATAATCAATACATATTTGCAGTCGTGTGTATATTTAAATGGAATAAGAGCACGTGCTAGAAAGCTGGGTGATAACATACGGCTTCTTCTGGGAACCTCCCAAACCCAGCCCCCGATCCTTGTAGTATTCCTACTACAAGTGGCTTAGCCAATCACAGGGAAAACAAAGCCAAATATGACCAGGCTGGCCCTCAAGGCAGGAAACAGGCCAGTGGAACAAACAAACAAGAATATTATTAAGCATTAAGTTAACTATCATAGAAGTATATTCCAGGCTTCCCTGGTGGCGCAGTGGTTGAGAATCCGCCTGCCAATGCGGGGGACACGGGTTCGAACACTGGTCCGGGAGGATCCCACATGCCGCAGAGCAGCTGGGCCCGGGAGCCACAACTACTGAGCCTGCGCGTCTGGAGCCTGTGCTCCGCAACAAAAGAGGCCGCGATAGTGAGAGGCCCGCTCACCGGGATGAAGAGTGGCCCCCGTTCACCGCAACTAGAGAAAGCCCTCGCACAGAAACGAGGACCCAACACAGCCAAAAAATATATATAAAAATAAATTAATTAATTAAAATGTTACCATTCTAGAAAAAAAAAAAAGTATAGTCCAGTGATGATTAGCTTTATTTGTGTATTTTTAGCAGAGGCTACTGGTAAAAGGAGTTTTCTCCAAAACCTGTGTGGCATCTTAAGCCGTACCTTGGCTGTTAAGTAAGAGGGGCCCAGATAAGGCACTTGTTTTCATCTATCTCTGGACTTTTTTCAGCCTCCCTTCCAGGCAGATGGGTCTGCATACACCTTGTACTCTCCAATACCTGAACCTTTGCTAACACCGTACTCTACCTGGAATCCTCACCTCCACCTTCTCACATCCACTTGGCATCCAATTCTGATCTAACTTCACCTTGTTGCTTCCTAGATGTCTTCCGCAAGAAATGCTTCCATGCATGTTGTAACTCTGTTAGGACATTCATTGCCTCTACATGGTATAATTATACGTATGTCTCATTTTTCTTCCTACATGCTAGGCCTCCAGAGGGCAGTGATCACACCTGCTTTTCCTTGCCTAGCACAGAGCCTTGGGTATTGTAGGAGCTCAGTAAATGTTCACTGAATGAAAGAAGTAATGAAGGAACAAGTGAATGTTTGACATGCTGTGCTTTATAATTAAATTCTTCTTTTTTCACCCTTAGAACATAAGAGGGAAACTAGATTCCCCAACACATCCATTTCACAGGTGAGGAGAGGGGGCCCAGAGAAGAGAAATGACTTACCCAAGGCCACCTCGGCTGCTTTCCATGAAGATGGTCATCAAGGTCAGAACTGAGCAACCAAACCACATTAGACATTACAGCGGAGGATGCTTATGGAATCAATACCCATTCATCCTCCTGTCTGGCAGAGGCTGCACTTCTTGGCATCCGGTGTCTTATGGTGGCCCTCTGCTCAGTACGGTAAACACTTTTTCCCAAAGCTGTGTATTCCCTCTGTAACCTGCGTTAAGTCCTGAGATCCTCTGACTCACTTGCATTCATCACAGCAGCCTGTGCGCACACCAGTAAACATCACCAAAACCAGCCCCTCAGCCCTTCCACAACTCCAGACCTTCCACCTCAGCAG
>NW_006775143.1:3861771-3900417 GCF_000442215.2 Lipotes vexillifer | reverse complement strand
CAGCAGGAAGGTGAGAGGGCAGAGTGAACGCTTGCAATCTCCACCTCTGCACGGAGTTCTCAGCCAAAGCCTGATTTTGTTGCTCGTTTGCTATCCTCATTCACAGGTTGCCAGTGGAGGACATGGTTTGAAGGCCCGAGGGAGTGTGGAGGCTCACCTCAGGTGAGATCATTCTCATTACCTTGAAGGTCTGTTAGATGCAACACTTTTTTTTCTTTCCCGAGATAGATCAGCCAGGGAGTAGAATATCGGCCAGGACTGGCACTATCTGAGGAAGCTGAGCGCCCATGTCTTTGAGAAGTCTAGCATTTACTTCCCACGGGACCCCTTGATTTCCACACACACACACACACACACACACACACACACACGCCTTGCTTACCCACTGCTCCCAACCTCTTTCTCCTCTTCTTGGGATTCATCTAGTGTGCTAACTCCCGTCCAAAAGTCCCATGTGACTCTATATTTGCCAGAAATCTCTCCCAAAGCAGTGAAGGAGCTCGGGTCCAACACAGTGGGCTAGTCATTCAGTTAGATGCATTTGTTTAGGGTCCAGTTTCCCCGACTTGCTGTCTGCAGGGCTTTGTTCAGTGGTCTTCGTCTCCATCTCTTCTCACTTCTCCTTAGACAGCAAAGGACAAAAAAGCTCAAAGACATCATTGGTCATTGAATGAGTGGCAAGACAGAGGAGAGCTTCCCTGCCAGCTGGAATAGGGTGAATCAACCAATAAGTAGGCTCTCTGGTCAATGTGGAAAAGTGGAAAGGACTTTGGTTTACAGTAGGTTTGAGTCCTGAGGATGCATAACTTATTGTGTGACTTCGGGCAAATCTCTTCTCTTCTCTGGCTCTTGGTGTACTGGTTACAAAATGAGCGATTCCTAAGGATCTTAGCAACTTAAAAATGCTAAGTAAAAAAATCAAAAGGATAATTTAGAGGCCTCTAAGCCTTTGTACATTCCCAGTCCCTAGAATAACCCTCCCTGGACTTTATGCTCATGGCAAGTTCCTATATTATTTTTCAAGATTTACTTCTAAGACAGTTTCCATAACCTTACATTCAGAGAGAAGGGCACCTCATCCATGCTCATCCAGACTTCCATTTTTTATTTTTAGCATACTGTATAATTGCCTTTTTAGCTCATTAGGCCATGAACACTTTGAGGGTAGGCACTGTCACTTTTCAAGTGCTTACTAACAGATCTGTTTAGAGCCAGTGTCTGTTTATTGTTGGCGCCTATGCCATGCCACTAGCTAATTATTTTTAATATCGTTCCTGCATACCATCGTTTTTAGAATGGCATGTGATCTGTGGCAGAATTTAGGTAAACCATAGAACTTCCTTGAAATGATTTATTAGATGATTAGAGTGTTTATTGTTATCACTGATTTACTCACCCAGTTCCCCAAAGGGACTGTGAGAGTTCCCTGGGGCCAAGAACTGTGCCTTCCTTCTCAAAGCACCGGGAAGTCAATTAATGTTCCCATGAAATGAGTGACTGATTGGCCGAATGATGGGGAAGATGGAAAAGGCATAAGATTGGCACAAGCAGTTTTGGGTTCCAATCATCTTGACCATTTACAATGTGAATTATCTTGAGAAAATCATATCACTTCTCTGAAACTCAGATTCCTCATTAGTGAGACAGATAAAAAATCCCTACCTCGAGTACCTCCCAGAGTTGGTGTGAAGACCAAGTAGGAGAGTGGAAGAGAAAGTGCTCAGTAAACTGTGATGCCTTATGCAGATTTTTTTGATGATGAATGACCCCCCCCCCCCGCCCCAAATTGCAGTCGGAAGCTCACACTTGGCACGGCTGTGTTGTGCATGAATCCCAGCTTCCACCTAAAGTATTTCTGGGCTCTGCAGGGGTTAGCAGGGGAGAGAAGGGAGTTGAAACCACCAGGTGCTGTCTTGTTTGCTAATACTTTCTAAGGATGACCTCTTAGCTGGAGCCAAAGGGGAAGAGGGAAGGATTCAAACGATGAGCATTGACCAGTGCTGAGTTGGAAGGTCTAGAGTTGTGGAAGGGCCGAGGGGCTGGTTTTGGTCATGTTTACTGGTGTGCACGCAGGCTGCTGTGATGAATATGAGTAGTCAAAGGATCTCAGGACTTAACGCAGGTCGCGGAGGGAATACACAGCTTTGAAGCCAAGGCAGATTGAATTTTTTTGACTGATTTGTCACAATTGAGTTAGATACTTGTGAGGATGTTTAATTTGTCCCTTTTCTTTGTTTCTCTTCTCGGTTTTTCTTAGATTTCTTTTGTGGACAAAGATGGATTAGAGTGGCTCACATTGACTGAGTTGTTCCTGTTAGGCACTTTTTAAGTAGTTTGCATATATGAAGTGCAGCGATCTGTACAGTGAGCCCATTGGGTTGATACTATAATCATTCCCATTTTGCAGATGGGAGCGGTGAGGAACAGAGAGCTTAAGTAAATTGTCCGAGTCACGTGAGTAATAAATGACAGCAAGAAGATCCAAACCCAGGCTGTGGGCTCTATCCCCAACCTCCTGTGATTGGGGGTGCTTCCTCATGTACTTAATTTAACAGGTACCCAAAGGCAAAAATGACATTCTTGGACTCGGATGGACCACCCTGAGTGATTATGGAGTTTGTGCATACCAGTCTAATGAGGCAAGAGGGGCTTTGCTTGTGTTTCTTCGGGTACTGTGGCAGCAAGAGGCCATGAGAAGTCCTTGTCTGTCAGTACTAATGCTGGAGTTGTGAAAGTACTGGCGTGGATTTTGTTCCCATCCTAATTCAACCACTAACTAGTTCGGAAAAGAAGTGGGGCCTTGGACAAATTATTTTACCTCTTTGTTATCAGTCCCTCATTTGTAAAATGGGTACATTAATAACTGGTACGTCTTAGAGTTATTCTCAGGATTAAAGGAAATACACTTAATCAAATGTTTATGCTTGCTACACTCTAGAATAATCTCAAAATGATGCCTATTGGGTATTCTAGGTAAGTCGCTTTTCTATTCTGCACCTTTATTTTCTCAATTTTAAATGATGGAAAAGATAACCTCAAGCTCATTTTTATGAGCTCACTAAAATAAAAAGAGTTAAAGGGAAAAAAAATGTGTAAGCATGTAAAAAAATACATAGCACCTTTTGTTACAGGCCTTGGGATTCCCAGGTTGACCAAACTGAGTGTACTGGTTACTCTGTTTACTTAAACATCCTTCATAGATCCCCCTCCATCCTGCTGTGCACATGCAATCAACAGCAGGCTTTAAGGGTCCTGTTCTCCCGTCGTTTCCAAGTCTTTACACGTTCTGTGTCTTCAGGTGGTGCTTGGAAATTCTCCCCTAGTCGGAGTCGGCGGGATGGTATTGCTTGCCTCAGAGCTAGAAGCTCCCCCAGCAGGGCCTAGAGGTTGATGTACAGCTATCACAGAGGTATGGGAATCACTTTCCTCCCTGGGGAGTTCCCCTGGGCTGGTCTTGGTCCTGACGGAGCAGTCTCACCTGTACTCCTTCCCTACCCCACAGCCTTCCAATGGCAGGATTGATGGCAGATATACTCACTTATATTTCTAGTAACAGTTACAAAGCAGTGACATTATTTCAGTCCTCATACCTAAGCTTCCCCCATACTACAGGTGAGAAGAGATCAAGGGACTTGCTTCAAGTCACAGAGCCAATGCATGGTTTGGCAGAAGTCTCCATGTGCAAAATACTGGGCTCTTTGGTTTCCACCATGGAAACCACTTACAGAGTCTTGTGTTACTAGTCTTGTAGGGAAGCAAATTTTGCCATCCCCAAACTTTGTCATAGAGATTATTTTGAGCTGAAAACAGTCGAGGCCCAAAAGACTCAAGAATTCTTTCATTTTACCTACGCCTTAGCTGCCTAAAGAATTTAGGTAAAAGGCCTGTCCTAGAAGAGAGCTATCAGGAGAGGTATCTGCAAAGAATACAGGTTAGGCATGGTGGTGAAGGAAATTGAGCAGGGCCTAGAGATCAGAGTCTACTCTCTGTCCCTTTGTCTCTGCTGAGGCCAAGCAAACATTTGTTTACCAAACATTTGCTTTTCCATTTCCATATGAATTTCCTTTTTCCCCTTTCAAGTCCCAGCTACTCCAACATGCTCTTTTGTCTTTAGAGGAAGATGGTATTTAAGGTGAGGGTGTCAGCCATTTGGAGAGTTACTCGGTTTCTCTGGGTCTCTGCCATGTATACGTGTTATTAAACTTGTGTTTGATTTTCTCTTGTTAATCTGCCTCATGTCAATTTAATTCTTAGAGCAGCCAGAAGGACCTAGAAGGGGAGAGAAAAATTCTTCCTCCCTGACTGTATTTTGGGTACAGTGGTATAAAATAAGAAGCCTGTGACTGGAAAATAGACAGACTTAGGTTTAATCCCCGCTCTGCCATTTACTAGTGTGTGAAATGTTTCAATTTCCTTCACTCCTATGAGCCCCATCTGTGTCTTTGACTGTAAAATGAGAGTGAGGGTACTCCCTTCATAGAGCTGCCAGGACTGTAGTAGGTTGAATAATGGCTCCGCCGAGATAGCCATACCCTAATTTCCCAGAACCAGTGAATGTTACCTTATAGGCAAAAGGGACTTTTCAGATGTAATTTAAGGATTATGACACGAGGAGATTATCCTGGATGCAATCACAAGCGACCTAATAAGAGTAGGCACAGGGAGATTTGCCTACAGGAGAGGAAAAGGCAATGTGACCAGGGAACAGAAATTGAAGTGATGTGGCCACAAGCCAAGGAATGCTGGCCATTACCAGACTTTAAAAGAGGCAAGGAACAGATTCTTCCCTGGAGCCTCCAGATCGACCCAGCCCTGTGGACAACTTGGTTTTAGCTGAGTAAAACTCATTTCAGACTCTTCCCTCCAGAACTGTAAGAGAAAAAACTTCTGTTGTTTTAAGCCACTAAGTTTGTGGTGATTTGTTAAAGCAGCCGTAGGAAACTGATAACAAGGGCTAAATGGGCCTGCCTTGTGCATAGCAGGGCCTTAAAAATGGTAACTCCATCTCACTAGATTCTAAAATACTTTCTTTTTTTTCTAATTTAACTTTTCTTTTATATTGGCATATTGTTGATTAACAGTGTTGTGATAGTTTCAGGTCTACAGCAAAGTGATTCTTTCATACATATACATTTCTTTTTCAAATTCTTTTCCCATTTAGGTTGTTACATAATACTGAGCAGAGTTCCCTGTACTATACAGTAGGTCCTTGTTGGTTATCCATTTCAAATATAGCAGTGTGTACACGTCAATCCCAAACTCCCTAACTATCCCTTCCTCCCACCCTTCCCCCCACCCCCCGTAATCATAAGTTTGTCCTCTAAGTCTCTGAGTCCGTTTCTGTTTTGTAAGTAAGTTCATTTTTGTATCATTTCTTTTTTTTCTTTACATCTTTATTGGAGTATAATTGCTTTACAATGGTGTGTTAGTTTCTGCTTTATAACAAAGTGAATCAGTTATACATATACATATGTTCCCATATCTCTTCCCTCTTGCGTCTCCCTCCCTCCCACCCTCCCTATCCCACCCCTCCAGACAGCCACAAAGAACCGAGCTGATCTCCCTGTGCTATGCGGCTGCTTCCCACTAGTTATCTCCCTTACGTTTGGTAGTGTATAAATGTCCATGCCTCTCTCTCGCTTTGTCACAGCTTACCCTTCCCCCTCCCCATATCCTCAAGTCCATTCTCTAGTAGGTCTGTGTCTTTATTCCCGTCTTACCCCTAGGTTCTTCATGACATTTTTTTTTTCTTAAATTCCATATATATGTGTTACCATACAGGATTTGTCTTTCTCTTTCTGACTTACTTCACTCTGTATGACAGACTCTAGGTCTACCCACCTCATTACAAATAGCTCAATTTCGTTTCTTTTTATGGCTGAGTAATATTCCATTTTATATATGTGCCACATCTTCTTTATCCATTCATCCGATGATGGACATTTAGGTTGTTTCCATCTCCGGGCTATTGTAAATAGAGCCGCAATGAATATTTTGGTACATGACTCTTTTGGAATTATGGTTTTCTCAGGGTATATGCCCAGTAGTGGGATTGCTGGGTCATATGGTAGTTCTATTTGTAGTTTTTTAAGGAACCTCCATACTGTTCTCCATAGTGGCTGAACCAATTCACATTCCCACCAGCAGTGCAAGAGTGTTCCCTTTTCTCCACACCCTCTCCAGCATTTATTGTTTCTAGATTTTTTGATGATGGCCATTCTGACTGGTGTGAGATGATATCTCATTGTAGTTTTGATTTGCATTTCTCTAATGATTAATGATGTTGAGCATTCTTTCATGTGTTTGTTGGCAGTCTGTATATCTTCTTTGGAGAAATGTCTATTTAGGTCTTCTGCCCATTTTTGGATTGGGTTGTTTATTTTTTTGTTATTGAGCTGCATGAGCTGCCTGTAAATTTTAGAGATTAATCCTTTGTCAGTTGATTCATTTGCAAATATTTTCTCCCATTCTGAGGGCTGTCTTTTGGTCTTGTTTATGGTTTCCTTTGCTGTGCAAAAGCTTTGAAGTTTCATTAGGTCCCATTTGTTTATTTTTGTTTTTATCTCCATTACTCTAGGAGATGGGTCAAGAAGGATCTTGCTGTGATTTATGTCATAGAGTGTTCTGCCTATGTTTTCCTCTAAGAGTTTGATAGTTTCTGGCCTTACATTTAGGTCTTTAATCCATTTTGAGCTTATTTTTGTGTATGGTGTTAGGGAGTGATCTAATCTCATACTTTTACATGTACCTGTCCAATTTTCCCAGCACCACTTATTGAAGAGGCTGTCCTTTCTCCACTGTATATTCCTGCCACCTTTATCAAAGATAAGGTGACCATATGTGCATGGGTTTATCTCTGGGCTTTCTATCCTATTCCATTGATCTATCTTTCTGTTTTTGTGGCCAGTACCATACTGTCTTGATTACTGTACTTTGTAGTATAGTCTGAAGTCAGGGAGCCTGATGCCCCCAGCTCCGTTTTTTGTTCTCAAGATTGCTTTTGCTATTCAGGGTCTTTGGTGTTTCCATACAAATTGTGAAATTTTTTGTTCTAGTTCTGTGAAAAATGCCATTGGTAGTTTGATAGGGATTGCATTAAATCTGTAGATTGCTTTGGGTAGTAGAGTCATTTTCACAATGTTGATTCTTCCAATCCAAGAACATGGTATATCACTCCATCTATTTGTATCATCTTTAATTTCTTTCATCAGTGTCTTATAATTTTCTGCATACAGGTCTTCTGTCTCCTTAGGTAGGTTTATTCCTAGATATTTTATTCTTTTTGTTGAAATGGTAAATGGGAGTGTTTTCTTGATTTCACTTTCAGATTTTTCATCGTTAGTGTATAGGAATGCCAGAGATTTCTGTGCATTAATTTTGTATCCTGCTACTTTACCCAATTCATTGATGAGCTCTAGTAGTTTTCTGGTAGCATCCTTAGGATTCTCTATGTATAGGATCATGTCATCCCCAAACAGTGACAGCTTTACTTCTTCTTTTCCGATTTGGATTCCTTTTATTTCCTTTTCTTCTCTGATTGCTGTGGCTAAAACTTCCAAAACTATGTTGAATAAGAGTGGTGAGAGTGGGCAACCTTGTCTTGTTCCTGACCTTAGTGGAAATGCTTTCAGTTTTTCGCCATTGAGGATGATGTTGGCTGTGGGCTTGTCATATACGGCCTTTATTATATTGAGGAAAGTTCCCTCTATGCCTACTTTCTTCAGGGTTTTTATCATAAATGGGGGTTGAATTTTATGGAAAGCTTTCTCTGCATCTATTGAGATGATCATATGGTTTTTCTCCTCCAGTTTGTTAATATGGTGTATCACATTGATTGATTTGCATATATTAAAGAATCTTTGCATTCCTGGAATAAACCCCACTAGATCATGGTGTATGATCCGTTTAATGTGCTGTTGGATTCTGTTTGCTACTATTTTGTTGAGGATTTTTGCATCTATGTCCATCAGTGATATTGGCCTGTAGTTTTCTTTCTTTGTGACATCCTTGTCTGGTTTTGCTATCAGGGTGATGGTGGCCTCGTAGAATGAGTTTGGGAGTGTTCCTCCCTCTGCTATATTTTGGAAGAGTTTGAGAAGGGTAGGTGTTAGCTCTTCTCTAAATGTTTGATAGAATTCGCCTGTGAAGCCATCTGGTCCTGGGATTTTGTTTGTTGGAAGATTTTAAATCACAGTCTCAATTTCAGTGCTTGTGATTGGTCTTTTCATATTTTCTATTTCTACCTGATTCAGTCTTGGCAGGTTGTGCCTTTCTAAGAATTTGTCCATTTCTTCCAGGCTGTCCATTTTATTGGCATAGAGTTGCTTGTAGTAATCTCTCATGATCTTTTGTATTTCTGCAGTGTCAGTTGTTACTTCTCCTTTTTCATTTCTAATTCTATTGCTTTGAGTCTTCTCCCTTCTTTTCTTGATGAGTCTGGCTAATGGTTTATCAATTTTGTTTATCTTCTCAAAGAACCAGCTTTTAGTTTTATTGATCTTTGCTATCTTTTCCTTCATTTCTTTTTCATTTATTTCTGATCTGATTTTTATGATTTCTTTCCTTCTGATAACTTTGGGGTTTTTTTTTGTTGTTCTTTCTCAAATTGCTTTAGGTGCAAGGTTAGGTTGTTTATTCGAGATGTTTCCTCTTTCTTAAGGTAGGATTGTATTGCTATAAAATACCCTCTTAGAACTGCTTTTGCCGCATCCCATAGGTTTTGGGTTGTCGTGTCTCCATTGTCATTTGTTTCCAGGTATTTTTTGATTTCCTCTTTGATTTCTTAGTGATCACTATGGCGTTGTGGTCGGAAAAGATACTTGATACAATTTCAATTTTCTTAAATTTACCAAGGCTTGATTTGTGACCCAAGATATGATCTATCCTGGAGAATGTTCCATGAGCACTTGAGAAAAATGTGTATTCTGTTGTTTTTGGATGGAGTGTCCTATAAATATCAATTAAGTCCATCTTGTTTAATGTATCATTTAAAGCTTGTGTTTCCTTATTTATTTTCATTTTGGATGATCTGTCCATTGGTGAAAGTGGGGTGTTGAAGTCCCCTACTATGAATGTGTTACTGTCGATTTCCCCTTTTATGGCTGTTAGTATTTGCCTTATGTACTGAGGTGCTCCTGTGTCGGGTGCATAAATATTGACAATTGTTATATCTTCTTCTTGGATAGATCCCTTGGTCATTATGTAGTGTCCTTCTTTGTCTCTTGTAATAGTCTTTATTTTAAAGTCTATTTTGTCTGATATGAGAATTGCTACTCCAGCTTTCTTTTGGTTTCCATTTGCATGAAATATCTTTTTCCATCCCCTTACTTTCAGTCTGTATGTGTCTCTAGGTCTGAAGTGGGTCTCTTGTAGACAGCAAATATATGGGTCTTATTTTTGTATCTATTCAGCCAATCTGTGTCTTTGGGTGGGAGCATGTAGTCCATTTACATTTAAGGTAATTATCGATATGTATGTTCCTATTCCCATTTTCTAAATTGTTTTGGGTTCGTTATTATAGGACTTTTCCTTCTCTTGTGTTTTTGTCTAGAGAAGTTCCTTTAGCATTTGTTGTAAAGCTGGTTTGGTGGTGCTGAACTCTCTCAGCTTTTGCTTGTCTGTAAAGGTTTTAATTTCTCCATCAAATCTGAATGAGATCCTTGCTGGGTAGAGTAATCTTGGTTGCAGGTTTTTCTCCTTCATCACTTTCAGTATGTCCTGCCACTCCCTTCTGGCTTGTAGAGTTTCTGCTGAGAGATCAGCTGTTAACCTTATGGGGATTCCCTTGTGTGTTATTTGTTGTTTTTCCCTTGCTGCTTTTAATATGCTTTCTTTGTATTTAGTTTTTGACAGTTTGATTAATATGTGTCTTGGCGTATTTCTCCTTGAATTTATCCTGTATGGGACTCTCTGTGCTTCCTGGACTTGATTAACTATTTCCTTTCCCATATTAGGGAAGTTTTCAACTATAATCTCTTCAAATATTTTCTCAGTCCCTTTCTTTTTCTCTTCTTCTTCTGGAACCCCTATAATTCGAATGTTGGTGCGTTTGATGTTGTCCCAGAGGTCTCTGAGACTGTCCTCAGTTCTTTTCATTCTTTTTTCTTTATTCTGCTCTGCCGTAGTTATTTCCACTATTTTATCTTCCTGGTCACTTATCCGTTCTTCTGCTTCAGTTATTCTGCTACTGATGCCATCTAGAGTATTTTTAATTTCATTTATTGTGTTGTTCATCGTTGTTTGTTTTATCTTTAGTTCTTCTAGGTCCTTGTTAAATGTTTTCTGCATTTTGTCTATTCTATTTCCAAGATTTTGGATCATCTTTACTATCATTATTCTGAATTCTTTTTCAGGTAGACTGCCTATTTCCTCTTCATTTGTTAGGTCTGGTGGGTTTTCACCTTTCTCCTTCATCTGCTGTGTGTTTTTCTGTCTTCTCATTTTGCTTATCTTACTGTGTTTGGGGTCTCCTTTTTGCAGGCTGCAGGTTCGTAGTTCCCGTTGTTTTTGATGTCTGTCCCCAGTGGCCAAGGTTGGTTTCAGTGGGTTGTGTAGGCTTCCTGGTGGAGGGAACTAGTGCCTGTGTTCTGGTGGATGAGGCTGGATCTTGTCTTTCTGGTGGGCAGGTCCACGTCTGGTGGTGTGTTTTCGGGTGTCTGTGGACTTATTATGATTTTAGGCAGCCTCTCTGCTAATAGGTGGGGTTGTGTTCCTGTCTTGCTTGTTGTTTGGCATAGATGTCCAGCACTGTAGCTTGCTGGTCGTTGAGTGAAGCTGGGTGCTGGTGTTGAGATGGAGATCTCTGGGAGATTTTCACCGTTTGATATTATGTGGAGCTGGGAAGTCTCTTGTGGACCAGTGTCCTGAAGTTGGCTCTCCCACCTCAGAGGCACAGCACTGACTCCTGGCTGGAGCACCAAGATCCTTTCAAACACAAGGCTCAAAATAAAAGGGAGAAAAATTAGAAAGAAAGAATTAGTAGAAGTAGAAAGAAAGAAAGGAGGGAGGGAGGGAGGGAGGGTGGGAGGGAGGAAGGAAAAAAAGAAAGAAAGAAGATAAAGCAAAATAAAATTAAGATAAAATATTATAAAGTTATTAAAATAAAAAATAATCATTAAGAGAAAAAAGGAAATAAAATTTAAAGAAAACAAACAAAAAACGGACGGATAGAACGCTAGGACAAATGGTGGAAGCAAAGCTATACAGACAAAATCACACACAGAAGCATACACATACACACTCACAAAAAGAGGAAAAGGGGAAAAAAATCATAAATCTTGCTCTCAAAGTTCACCTCCTTAATTCGGGATGATTCCTTTTCTATTCATGTATTCCACAGATGCAGGGTACATCAAGTTGACTGTGGAGCTTTAATCCGCTGCTTCTGAGGCTGCTGGGAGAGATTTCCCTTTCTCTTCTTTGTTCTCACAGCTCACAGGGCCTCAGCTTTGGATTTGTCCCCGCCTCTGCGTGTAGGTCGCCGGAGGGCGTCTGTTCTTCGCTCAGACGGGAAGGGGTTAAAGGAGCCGCTGATTCGGGGCCTGTGGCGCACATAGGCCGCGGGGAGGGCGGGGCGAGCATGCGGCGGCAGAGGCCTGCGTGACGTTGCCCCAGCCTGAGGCGCGCCGTGCGTTCTCCCGGGGAAGTTGTCCCTGGATCCCGGGACCCTGGCAGTGGCGGGCTGCACAGGCTCCCCGGAAGGGGGGTGTGGATAGTGACCTGTGCTCGCACACAGGCTTCTTGGTGGTGGCAGCAGCAGCCTTAGCGTCTCATGCCCGTCTCTGGGGTCCGCGCTTTTAGCCGCGGCTCGCGCCCGTCTCTGGAGCTCCTTTAAGCAGCGCTCTTAATCCCCTCTCCTCGCGCACCAGGAAACAAAGAGGGAAGAAAAAGTCTCTTGCCTCTTCGGCAGGTCCAGCCTTTTCCCCGGACTCCCTCCCGGCTAGCCGTGGCGCACTAACCCCTTGCAGGCTGTGTTCACGCCGCCAGCCCCAGTCCTCTCCCTGAGCTCCGACCGAAGCCCGAGCCTCAACTCCAGGCCCCGCCCGCCCCGGCGGGTGAGCAGACAAGCCTCTCGGTCAGGTGAGTGCCGGTCGGCCCTGAACCTCTGTGTGGGAATCTCTCCGCTTTGCCCTCCGCACCCCCGTGGCTGCGCTGTCCTGCGCTGTCCTGCGCTGTCCTCCGCGGGCCCGAAGCTCCCCCCTCCGCCTCCCGCAGTCTCCGCCCGCGAAGGGGCTTCCTAGTGTGTGGAAAGTTTTCCTCCTTCACAGCTCCCTCCCACTGTTGCGGGTCCCGTTCCTATTCTTTTGTCTCTGTTTTTTCTTTTTTCTTTTGCCCTACCCAGGTACGTGGGGGGTTTCTTGCCTTTGGGGAGGTCTGAGGTCTTCTGCCAGCGTTCAGTAGGTGTTCTGTAGGAGTTGTTCCACGTGTAGATGTATTTCTGGTGTATCTGTTGGGAGGAAGGTGATCTCCGTGTCTTACTCTTCTGCCATCTTCCCAGAAGCCTGTATCATTTCTTTTTAGATTCTGCTTATAAGTGATATCATACAATATTTCTCTTTCTCTGTTTGACTGACTTCACTCAGTATGACAATCTCTAGGTCCATCCATGTTGCTGCAAATGGCATTATTTCATTCTTTTTAATGGCTGAGTAATATTCCATTGTATATATGTGCCACATCTTCTTTATCCATTCCTCTGTCAAAGGACATTTAGGTTGCTTCCATGTCTTGGCTATTGTAAACAGTGCTGCAGTGAACATTGGGGTTCATGTGTCCTTTCAGACCATGTTTTTCCCTGGATATATGCCCAGGAGTGGGATTGCAGGATCATATGGTAGCTCTATATTTAGTTTTTTAAGGAACCTTCATACTGTTCTCCATAGGGGCTGTACCAATTTACATTCCCACAAATAGTGTGGGAGGGTTCCCTTCTCTCCACACCCTCTCCAGCATTTATTGTTTGTGGATTTTTTGATGATAGCCATTTTGATTGGTGTGAGGTGATATCTCAATTGTAGTTTTGATTTGCATTTCTCTAATAATTAGCAATGTTGAACATTTTTTCCTGTGCCTCTTGGCCATCTGTATGTCTTCTTTGGTGGAATGTCTATTTAGGTCATCTCCCCATTTTTTGATTGGGTTGTTTGTTTTAATGGTATTAAGCTGCATGAGCTGTTTGTAAATTTTGGAGACTAATCCCTTGTTGGTCACATCATTTGTAAATATCTTCTCCCAATCTGTGGGTTGTCTTTTTATTTTGTTTATGGTTTCCTTTGCTGTGCAAAAGCTTTTGAGTTTAATTAGGTCCCATTAGTTTATTTTTGTTTTTATTTTCATTACTCTGGGAGATGGATTGAAAAAAATTATTGCTGTGACTTATGTCAGCGAGTTTTCTGCCTATGTTTTCCTCTAAGAGTTTTATAGTGTCTGGTCTCACATTTAGGTCTTTAATCCATTTCAAGCTTATTTTTGTGTATGGTGTTAAAGAGTGTTCTAATTTCATTTTTTTACATGTAGCTGTCCAGTTTTCCCGGCACCATTTGTTGAAGAGACTGTCTTTCCACCATTGTATAGTCTGGCCTCCTTTGCTGTAGATTAATTGACCATAGGTGCGTGGGTTTATTTCTGGGCTTTCTATCCTGTTCCGTTGATCTATATATCTGTTTTTGTGCCAGTACCATACTGTTTTGATTATTGTAGCTTGGTATAGTCTGAAGTCAAGGAGCTTGATTCCTCCAGCTCCGTTTTTCTTTCCCAAGATTGTTTTGGCTATTCGGGATCTTTTGTGTCTCCATACAAATTTTAAGGTGTTTTGTTCTAGTTCTGCGAAAAGTGCCATTGGTAATTTGATAGGGATTGCATTGAATCTGTAGATTGCCTTGGGTAGTGTAGTCATTTTGACAATATTGATTCTCCCAATCCAAGAACATGGTATATCTTTCCATCTGTTTATGTCGTCTTTGATTTCTTTCATCAGCATCTTATATATTTTGGAGTACAGTTCTTTTGTCTCCTTAGGTAGGTTTACTCCTAGGTATTTTATTCTTTTTGATGTGATGGTAAATGGAGTTGTTTCTTGAATTTCTCTTTCTGATGTTTCATTGTCACTGTATAGAAATGCAACAGATTTCTGTGTATTAATTTTGTAACCTGCAACTTTACCAAATTCACTGATGACCTCTAGAAGTTTTCTGGTAGCGTCTTCAGGATTTTCTATGTATAATATCATGTCATCTACAAACAGCTTAACAGCGATAGTTTAACTTCTTTTCCAATTTGGATTCCTTTTATTTCTTTTTCTTCTCTGATTCCCATAGCTAGGACTTCTAAAACTGTGAATAAAAGTGGCAAGAGTGAACATCCTTGTCTTGTTCCTGATCTAAGAGGAAATGCTTTCAGTTCTTCACCATTGAGAATGATGTTTGCTGTGTGTTTGTCTTTTATGGCCTTTATTATGTTGAGGTAGTTTCCCTCTTTGCCCACTTTCTGGAGAGTTTTTACCATAAGTGAGTGTTGAATTTTGTCAAAACCTTTTTCTGCATCTATTGAGATGATCATATGGTTTTTATTGTTCAGTTTGTTGATGTGGTGTATCATACTGACTGATTTGTGGATATTGAAAAATCCTTGCATCCCTGGGATAAATCCCACTTGATCATGGTGTATGATCCTTTTAATGTATTGTTGGATTCAGTTTGCTAATATTTTGTTGAGGATTTTGCGTCCATGTTCATCAGTGTTATTGGCCTGTAATTTCTTGTTAGTACAAGAAAAAATACTGTAAAAAAACACAAACACGGGCTTCCCTGGTGGCGCAGTGCTTGAGAGTCCGCCTGCCGATGCAGGAGACGCGGGTTCGTGCCCCGTTTCGGGAGGATCCCACATGCCGCGGAGCAGCTGGGCCCGTGAGCCATGGCCGCTGAGCCTGCGCGTCCGGAGCCTGTGCTCCGCAAATGGGAGAGGCCACAACAGTGAGAGGCCCGCATAACGCAAGAAAAAAAAAAAACAAAAAAAAACACAAACACGTGGAGGCTAAACAATATGTTACTAAACCACCAATAGATCACTGAGAAAATCAAAGAGGAGATAAAACAAAGTATGTAGAGACAAATGAAAATGAAAACACAATGATCCAAAACCTATGGGACACATCAAAAGCAGTTTTAAGTTTTATAGCAATATGATCTTACCTCAGTAAACAAGAAAAATCTCAAATAAATAACCTAACCTTACACCTAAAGCAACTAGAGAAAGAAGAACAAAGAAAATGCAAATCTAGTAGAAGGAAAGAATTCATAAAGATCAGAGCAGAAATAAATGAAATAGACACAAAGAAAACAGTAGAAAAGATCAATGAAACTAAAATCTGGGTCTTTGAAATGATAAGCAAAATTGATGAACCTTTAGCCAGACTCACCAAGAAAAAAAGGGAGCAGGCTCAAATCAATAAAATGAGAAATGAAAAAGAAGTTATAACTGACATCACAGAAATACAAAAGATCATAAGAGACTATTACAAGCAACTGTATGCCAATAAAATGGACAACCTAGAAGAAATGGACAAATTCTTAGAAAGGTACAATCTTCCAAGTCTGAACCAGGAAGAAATAGAAAATATGAACAGACCAATCACAAGTAATGAAATTGAAACTGTGATTTAAAAACTTTCAACAGGGGCTTCCCTGGTGGCGCGGTGGTTGGGAGTCCACCTGCCGATGCAGGGGATACGGGTTTGTGACCCGGTCCGGGAGGATCCCACATGCTGCGGGGGGGGGGAGCCGAAGGGGTTAAGGGCCTGAAAAACGAAAAAAAAAAAAAAAAAAAAAAAAAAATCCATTACCATATAAAGGGCTTCCCTGGTGGCGCAGTGGTTGAGAGCCCGCCTGCCGATGCAGGGGACACGGGTTCGTGTCCCGGTCTGGGAAGATCCCACATGTCGCGGAGCGCCTGTGCCCATGAGCCATGGCCACTGAGCCTGCGCATCCAGAGCCTGTTGCTCCGCAACGGGAGAGGCCACAACAGTGAGAGGCCCGCGTACCACAAAAGAAAAAAAAAAAAAACTTTCAGCAAACAAAAGTCCTGGACCAGATGGCTTCACAGGCGAATTCTATCAAACATTTAGAGAGGAGGTAATACGTATCCTTCTCAAACTGTTCCAAAAAATTGCAGAGGAAGGAACATCCCCAGACTTATTCTATGAGGCCACCATCACTCTGATACCTAAACCAGACAAAGATACCTCAAATACCTTCTTGTTCCATCTCCTTTAATATGACATTTTAGGTGTTGGCTGGAAGACAGGCAAGGAAAGGGAAGTCAGAGGGAGCTGCAACCTCCACCATTAGCCTGACAGTTTCGAAGTGGCCTCTTGATGTGGGAGCTCTGTAGTTTTGAGTGATTTAGCCCAGGGAGAGGAGTGAAACTGGACTTAAAACACTGCATCCTGATCATTCCAGAGTCAGCCTGACCCTAATAACTGTCAAGCTTATCTGAGTAGCTGCTCATCTATAACTCTGAGGATTCGTCCACAGCACACTTTGTCAAGTTGAAAAGAGCTAAGAGGTCATCATGCTCAAATGTGAGATAAGAAAAGGAGGCCCA
Organism: Lipotes vexillifer; assembly: GCF_000442215.2. Classification (NCBI taxonomy): domain Eukaryota; kingdom Metazoa; phylum Chordata; class Mammalia; order Artiodactyla; family Lipotidae; genus Lipotes; species Lipotes vexillifer. Next base: position 3,883,818 of record NW_006775143.1, on the reverse strand, counting down.
GAGCATTGCCTGCTTTGCCCACACACTATGAATCATAGTTAGCTGAGGCTAAAATCCAGATCTTCTCATTCTGTAATGTTTCACATGGAGGAAGCAACTTGTCGAGATTTCTGTAAGACCCACAAACACCAGAGGAGTTTCTAGGTTGAAAAAAATCCTTCACATAGATCGAGCTTTTTCTACTTAGAAAAGACAAAAACGGTGACTGAGAGGGGCAAGCAGACACATGCCAGGCTCCCCACTCCGTCTGTGCTTCGGTGCACGATCTACAAACCCTGTGTCTCTCTTCTTCCCTCTGGTTTCCATTTGGCTCAGTGATCTCATCTGAGGGAGCTGTGGTGTGTGGGGACCAAAAGATCCCCTTAGTGATATGTCAAGCAAGTCTTTCAGACATTGTCTCAGACAGCGGCCTCTGTAGGGGAAGTTCAAAGGCTTTCTAAATGCTTTGGAACACCTGCCCAGGCCAGGATTGGATTCGGCTTGCAGATGAATGGGATATGGGGAGAGTGCTCTTCTGAGAGTATAGATACATGACTCATTCCTTAAGGCAGATGATAGACGATTTCCTCCATGGAAATACTTTATAAGGAAATTACAGCGAAGACTTGATAATCCCCATAGACAGGAGGGGGCGGGGGCCAGGATGAATCAGTGAGACAGCTGCATTGTAGGAGACCAGCTGAGGGGTGCTAACTTTGAAGTATATCCTGCCAGTAGTTCTAAGCTAGTATAGTATTGCCAATGTGGGATCTTCTGGGAGAAGATCCCAGAAGATTAAATTTCTGTTTAATGGGCAGAAATTAGTAGTACATGGTTGTTTTCCAAAGAAGTGCTTTGGCTCCTTAGTTAGTTGCAGCCTTGTTTGCACACTTAGTCAATAGGTGATTTATATAAAATTGCTGGTATTTGACTACATTTGATCTACAAAAATGGCACTTACATATTAGTTCAACTAATGAGCTTAGGCCTTACTAAGATCCCAGCACCATGGTGGGGTATGGAAAGAGCAGAGCCACCCTCTTCTAGGGGTGCAGGCTTGCACAATGAGGATACCTGCCGTGGCCAGAGAGGAACGAGGCATGTAACTGGTTCCCAGATGTTCTGAGCCACGTAAGACCCCTGGACTCTTGAATAAGCCAGTTTGTAAGAGACACAATTTCCAACACAGCTGAGATTAAATTTTACCAGTTATTTGGGGTTTATTTTATTTTATTTTACCAGTTACTTTGGTGGGGACTTAGCGCAGAATGGCATGGTTGAGAGAAATGAAGAGAAAGAAATGAAATGTTTCTTATCCTCCAGTATTGTAGAGTATTGTCCCTGCTACTACGTTATATACATAAAGCTATCAGCTTATGTCCCCAGACACAAAAAATGCGATTTTCTTCTTTCTTCCCCTGGAGAACGATCACAGATGAAGTCATAGCTATTCCTGTTTTCAGGGAAGTTGCATGGTGATTAGAGAGATGAGATCTACAGGTGTGCCAGCCTTTCCAATGCCTAAGCATTCTGCTTTGGAGGACCCTTCCCTTTGGCTAGGTAGTATTTGTGGCTTAATTAACTATTTCCTTTGAGCATCAGATGTTCCCTTCTCCAAAGATGCTGAGACTGGAGGATGAAGAGTTTACCTCCAAGATTTCTGAGCTCCTTTTTTGCTGTCTAACCCAAACAATCCAATAGGAACATCTGGTTTCCTTTGGGGAAATGAGAAGAATGCCCAATGTCAAAATCATTCTCTCCATCTTGAATGACTCAACAGGATTTAACCAGAGCCTTGAACAGTGGCTGGCACTCTATAGATACTTGTTTTATGAATGCTTGAATTTAATCATCTTTGAAGTGCAGAGTTAGATATGGAAAATCTGGCTCACAATTTTTCTTTGTAAAAGAGGCCAATTTAATTTAATACAGAGTCATTGATTGTCTATGCTTGTCTGAAACAATAGAAATAACCCCCCAGTCTTTTGTTCCTGATTGTTGGATGCTGTGTGAGCGAGCAGAGCTGGCAGCAGTTAGAGTTGCTGAGGCTTAGAATTGGTGACTTGGAAGAAAACAGAGTGGTAACTTTGTCGAGTTCTAATTTGGTCAATGGATGCCCTCTAAGGTATCGATGTCTTTACTTTGCAAATTTTATTTATTAGACTTGGAACCATGGCACAGGGATTAAAAGGTGATCCATTCAGCTCTGAAGGAGTTTATAGACTCATGGGGAAGACAGGCACAGAAACGGGTAATTGCAAAACAGTGTGATGTGTGCTGTGGTGAAAGGCCCCATAAGAGATGATGATAGGGACACAGAGAAATAGAGATCTAATTGTTCCATTGCTTGAATACTTCCAGTGTCAGGAAACTCATTATCTTAGAAGAAAATTCAGGGAGAAAGAATGCATTAACATTTACTATTAACTCAACATTTTTTTTTTTTTTTTTTTTTTGCGGTACGTGGGTCTCTCACTGTTGTGGCCTCTCCCGCTGCGGAGCACAGGCTCCGGACGCACAGGCTCAGCGGCCATGGCTCACGGGCCCAGCCGCTCCGCGGCATGTGGGATCCTCCCGGACCGGGGCACGAACCCATGTCCCCTGCATCGGCAGGCGGACTCTCAACCACTGTGCCACCAGGGAAGCCCCAACTCAACATTTTTAAAATGAGTATCTACTGTGTACCAAGTACTATGTCAGGCAATGAATAAAAGAGATACAGTCCCCACTCTTACAGAACTTTGCAAATCCTGGGTGAGAGATCCATTAAACATGTAAATATACAAATAAGCATATAATTACAAAAGTGATGGGTGTGATGAAAGAAAAGCCACATGGCTGTAGGACACTGCATGTTTGTTTTTTTAAATAAATTTATGTATTTATTTGCTTATTTTTGGCTGCGTTGGGTCTTCGTTGCTGCGCGTGGGCTCTCTCTAGTTTCGGCGAGCGGGGGTTACTCTTTGTTGCGGTCGTTACGGAGCTCGGGTTCTAGGTGTGCGGGCTCAGTAGTTGTGGCTCACGGGCTTACTTGCTCCGCGGCATGTGGGATCTTCCGGGACCAGGGCTCGAACCCGTGTCCCCTGCCTTGGCAGGTGGATTCTTAACCACTGTGCCACCAGGGAAACCCAGGACACTGTATGTTGGTTCCCACTACCTGGTCTCAGTTCAGTTCTGAGAGGTCAGTATTTTAATGTCCATCCTACTGAGGAGTTAGCTAGGCTCCCAGTTGTAACATGCTCTGCCCAAAGTCACATAGCTGGTGTCAGAGTGGGGGTTAGAACCCAGGACTGTCCAATGCCAAGTACATACTTTCAGCTCCAGATCCTCACTGAGGAGCCTCACGGTATACGGGCCGCACCCCATTTAGGGACACGGGCATTAAACCGTATTCTTTCTCTTTAGCATTCTGGTTATACACCTTTAATATGTGCCACCAATTAAAGGGTTAATTATGTACTATCTCATGTTGATTTATAAAAGTGGGTTAGTTAGTCTTGTTTAAGTAAGAGCCTGGAGGTCTGATTCTTTCACTCAAATCCACCCACCTTTTGTCTAGGCTGTTGTTGAAGGTAGACGTTCTCATTAAATACTCATTGGTTTAAATCACAGGCTTTGGAATTTTTATAACGTTGCATACAGACTCCACAATAATGGGCTAAGATAACGCAGTGGCTCTGAGTTTGGACCTTAAATCACGCAGACCTGGGTTCAAATCCCTGCTCAGTTGCTCAGTTACTCATGAGCTGTATGCTCCTGGGCAAGACTGTTCACCTCCCAGGGCCTCAATATCTTCATTTGTAAAATGGAGATAAGAACACCTACACTCAGGTCTGTCATTCAGAGTCAGTGAGATACAGTGCTTAGTAGAACTAAGCTTATAGAACTGCTAAATAGTTGGTAATTATTATTACTTGTCAATCCATTTGCCTCTTTATTGAACAACTATCATCTGAATGATCAAACAAAGCTAACGCCCAGCTTTTTACTTCACTTCTAAAGCTAGATAAGGAGTGGGAGAGTTACTGTATTTTATTTTTCCCTTGAATTCTTACCCCTGCCTTTAATAAGAAGAGGCCTGATTTGTTTCATTCTTTGATCTGTGCCAGTGGTTTTTCAACAGAGGGTGATTTAGCCCCCCATGGTGCATTTGGAAATGACTGGAGACATTTTGGCTACCACAGCTTGGGGGGAAATGCTACTGGAAATTAGTGGGTAGAGGCCAAGGATGCTGTTGAATATCTTACAACGTACAGATAGCCCTGCCGCCCCCATAGCAAAGAATTATCCCACACAAATATGTCAACAGTGGCGAGACTGAGAAACCCTGGTTTATGCCCTCCGTGCCCCTCCCCTCCCCCACACACCCCCCACCATGTGAACGCTCACACACACACCCACATCTCCTGCCTGGGAGCTCCAGGATGATGTCATGCTGGGGAGACCCACACGGGCCTGTGGTGAGACGCAGTACACGTTGGGGAATCTCACCATTTCCGCGCAGACCACGCACCTCGCTGCCGCTGCCGCCTCATATCCTGCTCTGGTCCCTCCTGGGACCAGAGGGAAACCTCACAGCAGATGGGGTTTCACTTAGTCACAGTCTCTGTGGCTAGATCCAGTTACATCAACAGCAGCTCTGGCTCGGAGACCCACAGTTGCCTGGTGCTCTGTGGGCTGGCCTTTCACCTTCCAAGACCCAAACTTATTGCAAGACAGGCGAGGAGAGAGGAGTTCATTTGCAATTCTGTCTGTTAAAAGGAAGAAAGCTGAGCAATAGAAAAAAAAAGCCAAAAGGTATCGGTAGCCTCTTTTGAGGGACTGGATATTTCTGTGTATTTTTTTGTGTTTGTCATGACAGGTGGTAAGTAGTCAGTAACTTTTTTAAAAGAAATATATAAATGTTGGAAATCTTGAAGGTTTTGTATTTCATATGAAAGAGTAAGAATGGGTACTAAAAATTGAGCATTTATAAGATTCCACTAATTGTGTTATGTGTTTAACAAGTATCATCTCCTGTAATTCTAAGACAGTGATGTGTGTGTGGATTAGCATCTCCACTTGAGAGCTGATAAAATAGAGGGTGAGCAAAGCTGGTTCACCCAAAGGGCAAGAGCTACTAAGGGGCAAAGCCCAGATTCCAGTCTCCCTTCCTTCGAGACCTGGGTCTTAACCACTTAGCTAGATGCCTCTCACTAGTGAGAAGAGAGCTAATCTTTGGCAGAGAGCACAGCTAATCCAAGACTTCCCTGCCACGGTGGAGTGGTGGAAGGATCTAGGACCCCTCTTGGCATTGCTGTTTAGCAAACAGGCAAAGTTAGTTCCTAGTGCCTCCCATCTCTCACCTGGGCCTGCACTTGTCACCAGGCTGTTGCTCTCACCTTCTGTCTCAAGCTCTGGATGTTACCTGCCATAATTGGGGCCCATCCTCTCAGAATCCTTGCTATTATGGCTATCTGATTCATAGTGTCGTGTGCTCAAGGGTGGCATGTGTACAGATAGAGAGTATATTTATTGGGGTAAGAACACTTGCTGTCACAGAAAAAGTGTTTTCAGTGGCTTAACAAGATGGAAGCTTATATCTTGCTCATATAAAGCCCTACAGCGGCTTGACTTTCTTTGAAGCAACATTACCAGAATCTTCCTGCCTTATGGGTCTGCCTGCTTGGCTTCCACAGAGGCTGTGCTTTCCTGCAGTAAGCCAGCAGAAGCCGAAAGAGCAAGGAGATTTCACAGGTGGGATTATGGACCAGACACAGTAGTGACATTCCCTTGGTTAGAATCTAATCACACGGCCAAATTTAACCACAAAGAAAGCTGGGAAATACAGTTTATCTAGTTATATTAGGTTTTCATGTTTTTTTTTTTGTTTTTGTTTTTTGGGGGGGCGGTTTTGGCCGTGCTGTGTGGCATGCAGGATTTTAGTTCCCTGACCAGGGATCGAACCCATGCCCCCTGCAGTGGAAGTGCAGAGCCCTGACCACTGGACTGACAGGGTAGTTGTCTTAGAAAAGTGAAGAAATGAGTTTCATGAAGAGCTTCTCTTGAATTTGGAAGAGATAGGGATTTGGGGTAATCCCAAATTTAGGTAACAGATTTGGCTGTGCACCTCAGCTCTCACTTTTCAATGGATGACTAATTCTTTTTACATATAATCTTCTGTCCTGGTGACAGTGATGGGCTAGGGACAAGGTGGTGAGCAAAACTCCCCTGGGGGCTGGTGTAAGGGAGAAAAACGTGCCATTCCGAAATGTCTCTTTGACATGTGGATTATTTCAAGCTGAAAAAAATTAAGGCCCAAAGGACTCAGGGGGAAACTTTGACCTTCCCCCTAACTGCCTAAAAGAATTTACATAGAAGGCCTGTTCCCAGAACAGGACTATCACCAGAGATATCTGCGTAGAACACAGGCTAACTGTGGTGGAGGCCTAGAAATCAGAGTCCACTCCGTGTCCCATTGTCTCTGCATGGCTCGGCAAATATTCATTTACCAGGCATTTGTTTTTCCATCTCTGTGAACTACCTTCCTCCCTTTTGCTGTCCCAAACCACTACCCCCAACGTCATCTTTTGTATTTAGCTGAAGATGGTATTTAAGGTGAGGGTGTCAGCCATTCTGGCGGGTTGCTCAGTTTTCTTGGGTCTCTCCCTTGTATACATGTTAAACTTTTGTTTGTTTTTCTCCTGTTCATCTGTCTTATGTCAATTTAATTCTTAGACCAGCCAGAAAAACCTAGAAGGGTAGAGGAAATTTCTTCCTCCCCGACACTGGGACTAGGTCATCGAATTTGGGTGAAAATAGAACTCTTTGGGAAGACGGATCCATGGGGCCCTTTTATCTCTGTTCCATGTGAATCTGCCTATATTATAATTGCTTCATTGATTTGTTTATTCCACAGACATCCATTTGAGTGTTCGAGGTACAGTGTGTGCAGCTGGGACCCAAACTTCCAGTCTCTGCTCTTTAGGAGCTTACAGGCAAGTGTGAAAAAAGAAGAGGGGAAACAGGACTGTTACAATCCAGTGACATGAATCCCATGACTGAGGTAGGTACATGCGGGATGAGGGTCATCTCACCTAGGCTGGAGGGAGGATTAGCTGATTTATCTCTACACTGAATTTTGAAACGTCCTCAGTGCAAAGCAGCTGGGGAAGAATGTTCTGGTAGAAGGACACAGTGTGTGCAAAGGCCAGGAGGCATGGAAGAGCATTCAGGAACAGCGAGTAGTTCAGGAGGGATGGGCACAGGATCTACAAGGGAGAGATGGGGCCGACCAGATCACAACGAGTACTGTGTGCTCACCTGTGGAGTGCACATTTATTCCGATTTTCTGACCTTCCAAAAACGACAGTGTCCACTTGGGAATAGGGAGTTTCACGGCACATCACGGAACTGCCCGTGCCTGGCCTGGATGAGAACATGCAGCTTCTCCACGGTGATTTAAGCACCAGCCAACACCCCCGTGCATGTGTCACTAGGCTAGGGCCCCCTAATCATGTGCCCTCCTGGCTGCGGTCCACATACAACCTCTGCTACCCATTCTAGTCCCCCATGGCAATGAAGTGAGCCAGAGAGAGCGCTGATCTCTACCCACGTGTGGAGTACTCTCTGTGTTCCCACGGGCTCTCCGATAAATGATGTCCTTCCTCCCTCCATCCCCGGAGAGCTGATGGCTGTTCCCACTTTTCAGAGAAGGAGATTGACTCACTGTAGAGTACCTCCCCATACAGAGACTTAACACCGTCTAGCCATCAGCATTCACAGAGGAGACAGATTATGAGGATGCTCTGGGAACTAGAATCTCAGTTTCTCGTTTGCAATCTATTTTTGGATAGGAGGCAGAGCCACATGGAAAAGGTTTGATAATGTTAATAAATGACACAATAGTAGCTAGCTGAGCCAGGAAGTGTTTCTTTCCACACTCAAGTGATGGCTTCAGTTACACAGACTTCCGGGAAAACAGCTTTCTCATCTAAAATGCCATTTCATCTTCTAATGCTCAAGCCAAATGCCACCTGCTCTGTAAATTATTCCTCAGTATTCGGCTCAGAATATCTCTGTTTTACTTGTATCTCTATTCCTTGAATACCCACTTTGCCTGGATCTTAAGTAATTGCTTCCAGATGTGTCTCTCTCATGAGATTACAAAATAAGGTAACATTTATTATGAGTCCACATGTGTCAGGCACTGGGATAATTGTTTTACACATGCTGTTTCATGGAATCTTCTCAAATTGACTGTGGGTAGACGTTACCAGATACATATTAAAAATAAGTAAATGGAAGTTCCTAGATGGTAAGCTCCTCAAAGGCTTAAAAATGTGTCTTCATCTAGCCCTGCATGCTGCACCAGCCTGGGCATAACAGGTCCTCAAAATGGGGGGAACAAAATACGTTTTACTGAGACCCTTGGAATTCTTTTTCCTACCCAAGTATTACAAGGTCCATCCAGGCTCATTTTATATTTAGAAAAAGGTACTAGGAAAGCTCAACAGTGGTGTAACCAAGGAGCCAGAGCATTCAATACCTTGGGCTTCTGCCAGGGCATTTCCCGTAGGACGTGTATTGTTCTGTGTTTCATCATGATAGAAAGAATGTTCAGTGACATCATGATAGATTTTAGAATCAGATTTGCAAAACTTCTCCCAACAGCTCTGTGTCAAAACGTGGGTAGGGCTTGGACATCTGGACTATCTTAACGTTCTGCCCCTGATCGTCTTCTTTCTCGACCTTTAGCAAAAGCTCAATGTGTCTTTCCCTTGATGAAACAAAACCCGTCCCTGAGTTTGGAAAATCCTCAAACATCTGCTTCTAAGTGTGTGTGTGTGTGTGTGTGTGTGTGTGTGTGTGTGTGTGTTCAGGAAAAGGAGGGAAGAGTGAGGACATGATTTCCACTCGGTAGTCTGGGGTCCACTTCATGGGAAAACTTCCCCCCAAAAAAGAAATGTTACAAGAGCTCTTCTTTTCCAGAGCTTGGAGTAGATTCCTTTCTGTTTTTGGAAAAGTGGGTGTGAAAAATCCATTGCGTTCTCATCCATGGTCAGAAGACCTGTTCAGACCTTTAAAAGTGCAGAGGGAGTGTTTTTCAGCCCCCATTTTCAATTAGTTGGGTGAGGGGTTCCCCTGCGAAGGGAACATGGTCCCATAGAGATGATGAAGCCATCTTTACCATCCCTGCGAGAGGGAAGCTGGAGTGGCCCTAATGAGTTAATAAATGTTTAACAATGCAAACATACAGCATCTATTGTGAGAACATATAGCATCCATTATGAGGTGAACTTGACGATGAAGATATTTATCCATTTGTTTAATGCATATTTGCTGATCACTTGCTGTGTGTTTAGCATTGTTCTAGGCAGGGAAGAACTCAGATGAATGAGGGGGCTTGGCCTTAAGAGGCATAGAGCCCAGAAGAGGAGATAAATAAGTAACAATTGGAATCCAGTGTGACAGGGGCCATGAGAGAACAGAGTATCCGGATGCAAGCGGGAGAAACCTTGCTGGAGGGAGTTACAGCGGAACGGAATCTTGAATATGATTTAGAGTTATGGAGGAGAGGGGAAGAAGAGAGGGAGGCAGAGGGATCCGCCCTACCAGGTGTGGAGCTGAGAAACAGCATACACGTCCTAGGAATCTTTGAGGAGTGAAGGTGGGGGAGGGGGAGCGCTGAGGGGAGGGCTGGTGAGAGAGGCTGGTTGGCAGGTTCTCATGCAGGGCCCTTGAGAGCCATGTGAAGGATTTTGAACTTTTCTCCTCTAGGTGGATGATGAGAGACCATTTCAGAGTGTCCACAAGACAGGGACAAGGGTAGAGTCAGGCTTTACGAATATCATCCTGGCTGCAGCATGAAGCAGGCAAATGAGAGTCAGGGAGACCAGTGAGGTGCCGTCACAATCGTGTAAGCAAGACGTGATGGTTGTGTGGACCAGGGTGGGAGCTGTGGGGATGGGAGGAGCTGGGAGGATTTTATTGATGTTAAAGACAAGCTTGCCAGGGCTTGGTGATTGAGCAGATGTGGGTAATTAAGTAGAGGGAAGCAGCGTCCTGGATTGCGGGCCCCATGGGTGGTGACGCCATTCACTGAAATGGGATCGGGGGGAAGAGTGAGGATGACCTCTGGGTGGACCTGGTAGTTCCAGATCAGGAATAGAGGCAATGGGTGGCAAAAGGGCTTCTTGGTGAGCTTGGCCTCAGCAGGACACAGTGCCCACGCTCCATTCCTCTCCAGACGAGGCCTGTGTGCACATGTACGTAGGACCCCTTCACTTGACGTGGAGCCAAGGATAGGCCAAATGTATCCCTAGAGGCACCCACTCTCCCCACTGGTTTGCTGTTTTCCTTCCCACAGTGCATAACAGTCATCCTCATAATCACAGAGAGACAGTACAGCGGTTAAGTGCATGTAAGCCCGATTACTTGGGCTTGTGAATAGCTATGTGACCTCGGGCAAGTTACTTAACGCATCTGTAACCCAGTGTCCACATTTGTAATGTGGGGATCATAGTTCCTACTTGGCAGATTTGTAGTAGAGAAAAAAATGTGTAGAACCACACGTAAGGGAGTAGCTACCTGATAAATATCGATAAAACAAAGGAATCGTTCTGACCTTATTCTTGGCTCATTTCTGCTGCTTCTCAGTATAAAACATAGATTTTTTTTAAATTTTATACTGGATGCACTGTATTTCATGGATTCAGAGCTCTGCTTTCTTTGAGAAAGGAAAAGGAGTTGAGGGATCAACTACTAAGGGTTTTTTTGGAGAATCTGTTTGTATGCAGTGCTGGGCTAGGTGTTGTGCACATGTTCTAACCCAGGGCCACCCAGAATCATCTGTCACCCACAAATTCCGAGCTAGTCATGCTCCTTCCCCTTGTTCAAAAGTTCAAGTTCAAACTCCAGATGCCTCAGCAGGGCTGTCAACGCTCCTCTTGTTGAATTGACCACCCCATCTTCTCTGATCCCCAGCATTTTGACAATTCTTCCAATACAATGCTTACTACACAGTTCCTTAATAATTTGTTCATGAGTTTGTCTTCCCCTTAGTAAACTGTAAAGTCTTCAAGGGAAGAACCTATGTCCTCTTGGCCTTGAAGCCCCACATCCTAACCTAGAACTTGGTACAGAGTGGGTGTCGGGGTTAGGCTTACTGAACGTGAGTCGATGGATAAATAAACCCCACTTAAAAACAGAAGCAACGATAGGTAGACAGGATGCTTTTTTCCCCCCCTCCCACTATCTTACCTTGCCTTCACCCCAACTCAGCAGTCTGCCCAGAAAGAAGAGCATCTGAAATTGACCTCAGAAGGAAAGGACATCCCAAGATATGATACAAATATTTACTGCTTTACCTGTGTTCCCCAGATAAGGTGTTGATTCCGAGATACCAACATTATTTACTGTAACTAAATAGATTTTTTTTTAACCTCTCAACAAAGACCCAGGACTTAAAAACCTTTCATTTTCCTAATGCAAGTTAGGGCACCCAGTTACAAAGGGTAGCATGGGTCCATGGGTGGAAACAGTGGACTGGGATGGAAAAATAGGCTCAGATCTAGTCCAGTCTCAGCCCAGCTCGACAGGTAACATTTATACTTAGAAAATGTGTCATCCTCACCTTCTTTACACAGACCACACACTAGTTCATTAGCAAATCATTTTGATGGTTTGACCTGCCCTATTATAATTATTGAAGAGAATTAGAATTCACTGTGGTAAAATACGGTAGTCTTTAAGAGTTTGCTTTTGTACCCTCTAAAATAATCTTGGAAAACTATGTACCTTTTAAAGGTTGACAGATGTTTTTATTGTACATTTAAATAGCTGCAAACGATACAGCTTCAAGTATATTAAAAATATAGTCACTGAAAAATAAAATGGTCATATCACTGTTTTAAATAGGTTCAATGAAATCTACATTGCATGGTGATTTGATACTGTCATCTACCCATTAAAAATACATGAATAAGATCTTCCTTAACAATTGAAAATTTATGTAGTTCCTTTTTCTCCTTAAATGCGTATTTCCATTACATTTCCTCCACAGAAGTTTATCCTAATCTAGTATGTGTTTTGTACTTGAAAGTCTTTCAGTGATCATGTTATTATATTCCTCTGAAACAAAACATGTATATAAATTGATATTAAAATTTCTTTAATGTTCTGTAAGTATAAGATTCTAGCACAAAATGATTTCCTCTGGATCGAATTGTCGTAACAATTGTTAGAAGTACTCAACTGATCAATTTGCTATATATTTATTGAAATTTTGATAAATATTTATGACATGAAACACAAAACTTTACTGGAAGTGTTTCTCTGAATGAGATGAATTTGTTTCAATTAGATCATATATCTGTTAAGAAATATTTATTATTGCTAACATGAGATGGTATTATATAAATTCTACTCCTGGTTTTCATTTTTTGGTTGTAATCACTGAGAAACCTATTCACAGAAATAAATAAATGAGAAAGGAGGATTTTTGTTAGAGCAGAGTTATAACCACCTACCAGGTTGTATGCCAAAATTACATAGGGATAATCATCAAAAAAGCAATGTTAAATGATTTCTCAACTGATGCTTTAATTAGATTCCCCTCCAGTTTTGTTGTAACCTAAACACTGGAAGTCATCTGATTTGCAAAATGATTTATTACTGGATCATTAGTCACTCACTTTCTCAACAGTTAAAACAGAATTGTGAATTGTAGCTTTATTTGGTGCCCTGGAGATTTTTATACCCTAAGGCAGCTCAGGATGAGTGAGACTCCTGGCTTCCTTTTGTAAAATGGGAGAAAGGCATTTATAAAAGGAGCCTCTTTATCCTCAGATTCTTGAGAAATAGTGAAAATGGAAGCTGAGAATCTGAAAACTTCCCTAAAGCTATCTGCCAACTGGAGCCCTTGGAAAATCCCTGGGTACCTCTGGCTGTACAGTGCATAGCAGTTTGAAAATTGCTATATGAGATATATTTTCTCTAATTATAATAATTATATTCAGTCTCCCCAGAGAGGCAGCATAGTTGTACAGGTATCAACAATAAGACAGGAATGCAGAGCAGCCAGAAGTCAAGTCCATATTGAATTATATGAACCAGATTCTATAACTCAGAAGTGGGAAAAACTAACTTGTGTTTCAGCAATCTAGCTTGACTTCATGAATGCGCTAGGATTCAAATGAATCCTTGAATTATGGAAACAGAATGTCAAATCTGGAATAAACTTCAGAGATCATGTAGTCTGGAGAAGGTGATTAAGGCTTACCTTTTATATCAACTTGGATTAATTGTGAGTAACTGCTTATGTAGCCCTTCTCTATCAAGAAGGATTCAGAGGATCTGTAGGAAGGAATGGTGTGAGTGATGATTAATCATGCCTGTTGGAGGAGGCAAGGAGAGAAGTGATACCGGTGCTCTGTATTTGCTGTCCTTGAGTTGATCTGAGTATACATAGTCCCTGTCATAGGTACCACAGGGACAGCTGAAGCCCAGGGAGAAGCTGAAGCCCAGCTGAAGCTTGATCAAAATTCCACAGCTCGCCAGTGGCAGGATGGGCAGAATGACTTATTTTTTCTTCAATATTTGGTGCTCACCATAAACTCGGTAACATTTGCAGCTAGAAAAACTTTTGGATGTTTTAGAGCTAAAAGGGAGCAAATTCTGGTTGTGCCAATATGAACTCTTGTTTTCGTTTTAGGGAGTTTTTAGGTTCCTTTACATTTGTTCTCTGTGCTGTTTGTTGAAAGAAGGAAATGGGTCATCCATTATGAAGAGACTGAAAACCTGAAAATACTGACAGTATGGTTCTGGTTGCCCACTCAAACGGAGCTCAGAAAGAATCATAAACCACCTAAGCAAATTATCACCTATCTGGCTATTGAGTCCACTTCACCCTGGCCCAGGAAAACAGACCTACAGAGTAAAGTTAATAGAGAGGTCTGCAAGACCTCTTATTCTTCCATCTACCTATGGCAGGAGTCCTTTTGCCATGTGAGATCACATCTTGGGAGTGGGGTGGGACTAGATAGCAGTATAAGCAGAAGTGCAGCAGGATGTATACATTGATAGAGGGGTTAACTCTATATATAACAAATGGATTTTACTGTATATAGAAAGTTACATTTTGCTTTACTCCTTTTTCTTTTGGACCTCTCTCCACATAAATCTGCATGTACCCCATTCTATTTAACTACAACATAATATTCAGTTGATTCCAAATGTTTACTAGTTCAAACAGTGCTGCAATAAACATCCTCCTGCATTCATCTTGGTGCACTTTTGAGAATTTATCTGAAGGATGAATTCCTGGAAATGGACTGCTATAACAAACTTTCAGTTTCCATAAATACTGCCAAATGGGTCTCTAAAGAGGTTACATCAATTTAGAGGTTACTCCTAATCATGGTATGTGGGAGCATTGTCCCTCCCACGTCCAGCTAACACTGGGTATTTTCAAATGTGAAGAAGGGGAGGATTTGGATAGTTACAGTTTTGAATTAGAAATGAGGCATCTCTCTTGACTACTCCAACCTGTGTCTCCCCAAACCAACCAAGCTGGGTGGTGGCTAATGCCACAGACTCTGCTCAGAAGGCTGAATGCTCCTGCTTCAGTGGGAACAGGGGGTGTTTCTTCAGTCTGTGCCCTACTTGGCATCTGTCCCTGACAGACCCAGTCAATGTGGGGAGCCAGCCTCTCTGACGGTAAGAAAAAGTGGATTGGAAACAAATTGATCTTTTCACAGCTGGCTGTTCCCTTCTTTCCCGACTTGGACCCAGCTCAGAACAAGGTCGCCGATGTAACAAAGATGCGGCAACAAAGATGGCATTATTGAGGACGGCCTCCTTTGCGGGGAGGTCTCATTCCCCCAGAGTTGCCTCTGTCATGTCAGCTATGACAAGCCTGGAGACCGCATAGCTCTGAGTCTCCAAGGGTCTCCAAAGAGACACCCAAACTGTCCATCCTGTTGACCATGCAGTCTTCTATTGGTGTCTACTCCTTTATTTAAAAGATGTCAGATGACTGAGTTCAACAGACTATAACCTCTTATCCGTGCTTCCTGGAGGCCAGGATTAGAGGGTGGGAGAGTTTGGAATTCGAAAAGAGAAGAACCGTGTGAGCAAAGGGAAGAAGTCTTGCGCTTATTTCCAGCACCATCACTCTTACCACTGTCCATCCTATTGCTCTGCTTTCTTGCCTTCGTAGCACACTTTATGGCTGGGAGAAATCTTTGCTTTTACCTTTTCATTGCCCGTCTTCTCTACTGGAGTAAAGTCTTCATGAGGGCAGAGGCGTTATTTAGCTCACCACGGCATCACAGATCCCTAGGGTACCTCCGGGCACGTTGCGGGTGCTTGATGCATATGTGTCACATGAATGAGTGAATGAAGGAAGGAAGCTGATGAGCACCTCCTGTATTAGACAATTTCATATATGTGATATGTTCTAATATTTAAACCTTAGGAGGTATAGATATTATCTTCCTTTATGGCAAAGGAAATGGGGTTTCAGAGATTAAATAACGCTTTCAGAACCACACAGTGGTAACAGGTAGAACTGAGATTTTCATTTAGGCATGACTGACCCCAGTCCTATCTTCTAGACCAGATTCTGATTTTTCAAAGTTTAAACTGAAAAATATTAACCGTTTTGCCAGCAATGCGAGGTGCAGTCATTAAGACCCTTCCAGGTGAGCGTATGCGTCCACCAGGAGCATATGTTCCTCCTTTGCCCTCCAGACATGGCCAAGTCCCTGAATGCTCTGTTTATTGAATCCTTATTCATTTGGGGACAAGAGTAGAGCTAATTTATGTGCATTTGTACAAATTTTGGAACCTCCGAACTGAGTAACAAGGGGATTTTAAAAGCCCTTATGTTGACAGTGAGCAAGTATAAGGAAGGGCACTAATATTTAATAAAGTCATGTTGTGTGCAAGGAATTGTGCCTTAAATAGGTGATTTCATTTAGTTCTTACAACAGCACTTTTCTGTTTTTTCTCTTTCTCCCTTTCTTCCTTCCCTTCTACCTTCCTTCCTTTCTTCCTTATTTCTTTCCTTTCTTTTGCTTTCTTCCTCCCTGTCTCCCTCCCTCCCTCCCTCCCTCCCTTCTTTCTTCCCTCCTTCCCTCCTTCCTTCCTTCCTTCCTTCCTTTCTTTCTTTCTTTCTTTCTTTCTTTTCTTTCCTTCTTTCTCTCTCTTTTTCTTTCTTTCTTTCTTCTCTCTCTCTTCCTCCCTCCTCCCTCCCTCCCTCACTTTCCTTTCGCCTTCCCTTCCTTCCTGCTTCCCTCCCTCCCTCCCTCCCTTTCTTTTTTCCTTCCATCCTTTATTTATTTTTTTAATTTCCAGACAAGATTGGAAGATTTACCTTGGGTGAGCAATGCGTAATGGTAGGACCAGCATTTGAGGTACATCTTCATGTCTGTAGGGCCTCTTGTCTTTCTACCCACTATGCCACTGAGTGTTGAACAGGGACTGCGGTCTCAGCTAAGTACAGTCACAGGCACAGAGGGTGCTGCGTAAATGACTGATTGGCAGACCCCTGACCTCCTGGTCCTTAGCCAGTGACCCCCAGGGCTACTTGAGGTCTGGCACCATGCCTGGTATGACTTTATGCTTTAATAGTTTCTTTCTTCTGTTAGCCAACCCCCTAAGGGAGCCTTGTCTCCTTCTTGAAACCCTGTGCTGGAACAAGAGGTTTCCGTAGGATTCCGGAAGCCCACACTCAATGCTGTGGTTTTTCCCAGGATCTGGCTACAAGGTGGTGCTCTGAGGTCAGTCTTTCCAGCTCCCAGCTCAAAGAACTACAAACTCCAGGCTCCCAGGGGTGTTGAACTACCAGTTATGATGAAATATTAGCACAAAAGAAAATAATTCTTTTCTATTTTGGGTTTCTAATCAGGACAGCATAGCTATAGGATGATTTATGTACTTGCATTTTCAAAAAGTTTCTTCTACTGTTGTTTCTTCTCTAGTCATTTCTCTTATCACTTGGGCTCAGCTTGATGCTTCTATGGAATCTGCCCTTTTTTTCTTCCGTCTATAAAACACCAAACACATGTCCCCAGTCTGGCTCCATGAAACTGGATTTGGGGATGAAATTGTCCCGCTCAAATAGTAGAAATCCTTAAAAAAAAGAAAAAAAGGAGTTGCTCCAAATTCCCAAGAGCATTCTGCTCTTTATCCATAACTTGTCCATTCAAGCAATCATTTGCCAAATACTTATTAAGTACTTACTCTGTGTTACATGCTGTGCTGGGTATGACGAACATGGTAGTAAAGGGGCTGGCACCCCTTCCTCAGGAGCCCCTGGGCTCTGACGCTAGCCCTGCCCTGCTGACCACCCCACCTCTTCAGTTCAGCTTTGGCGGCCCTTCTCTCCTGGTACTACTCCCCGTTCCACTCCCCAGCTTTTCCTAGCTGTGTTCTCCTGCTGTCTTTCCATCATGCACCTCTTTACGCCCTAGAACATTTTTACAACTTTCCTCCATCCAAGTAGCCCGCTCGTCAAGCCCAAACCTAGATGTCACATGTCCCAGGAAGCCTTCTCCTCACCCCTCCCAACGTGGGTCAACTCACCTTCCACATGCTCTCGGGGCCCCTCCTATCATAAGACTTAGTATCTTGTATTGTAATTAGCTGCTTCCTTGCCTGCCTCTCCCATTAGACAGTTAGCTCCTTGAGAACAGAAGCAGTGGTATCTTGTTCACAGATATGGGCCTAACGCGTGGCCATAGTGGGGGCTCCCTGATTATTTATGGAACAAGCAAGTGGACTGGAAAACAGATAAGACAAATACATTTAAAGAACTTCATAGGAGTTCTTAAGAAAATTCAAAGAATTACTATTTGTAAACTACTTATAATAATGCCAGTATCTAAAAAATGGATTCGAACTCTGTATAATAAATGCTAGGATAAACCTTGTTGTAAGGAATTATAGAAGGAAAACAAAGGCTGCTCCAATGCAGCCTGGGAACCAGGATGGAAGGAGCTCTTAGGAAACACTTTAAAGAGGAGATAAGTACCAAAGATGAATAGGAGTTACTGAGATGAGCAGAGAGGTAGTGTCTCTACGGTAGAGGAAACAGCATGTATAAAAGCACAAAGGTAGCCGAGAGCATATGACTTGTTTGGGGGACTTCAGCTTTCTCATGGGTTGGAGGAAAGTGGATTTGGGTGGGTGTGAGTGGGTAGTTGGTAAGAGGAGATTGTAAATGACCTACAAGTGGCCCTATGGTCCAGTGGAAAGAGTACTGGGGGAAGAGTGAGGGGACTAGAATTTGAGCCCAAACTCTGACATTAACTCCAAGTGATCTCACGTGGGTCACTTCACTTTGCTTGACCTTAGCGTTCTCACCTCTATAATGTGGGCTGGGCACTAGATGAGCCCCAAAGCCCACTTTCATCTTGGACAGTCAAGGAATCTGGGGGAGTAGGAGCTCCTTGAGTGCAAGGGCCCATGTCTGGTGCCTATAGCAAATACTGCTACTCTTACTGCTATGCTTCAGTACTGTTCCGTCTACTGTACTATATAAGGCTATTCCCAGTGTTTTACTAGTATGACACTACAACTACCATTAATACTGTATAACTCTACCTACCATTCTACCGCTATCACCACTATGCTGTTAACTATTGCTGTTAATATACTGCTGCACCATCACTACAACGGGACTACTACTAATATGACTGTCATGCTACTATGACTACTATACTCCTAGTGCTGTTATGTTCCTCAGTTACCATATAGTTCTAACTACTAGTACTCTCAGTACTGCTGTCCAACCACTAGCTCTGTGCTGCTACTGCTACTCCCAGAACTAACGCTAACCCCTATTGAGATCCTACTCAATGCTGAGCACTGCTTTACACGTGTTGACCCTTAATCCTCCCAACAAGCCTAGGAGATAGGTTCTCTTATTATTGCCACTTTATGATTTAGGAAACTGAGGCTCAGAGAGATTAGAAAACTTGCTCAGGAGGCTGGGACTGAAATTCAGGTAACGTGGCTTCCGGGCCTTGCTTCTCCAGGGCTTCCACGAAGGCCTGGTGAGTGACTGATGGAAGATTCACGGTCTGAATCAAACTGAGTTCTTCTGTTGCTGTTTCTGAAGTGTTATTTTTAATAAGAAGCCACAGGCGAATTAGGATCTACTAGAGAGAGAAATAGGAGCCGTTTCCTAAGTCAGGTGGACCAAGAGTCTTTCTTTTAATCTATTCAGCCCTTACCTCTGCATTCATCATGCATCAAGCATTGGCTCTATGAGATGAAAGATAAAGTGATTTATCAAATTTATTCTTAATTCAGCAGTATGAGAACATGAGGGCGAGTATATGCCTGAGGTCCCCTGAGACGTTCGTGGTCCCCTTGAAGAGAGTAGTGGGGCTGTTCACCTGAAGGCCCCCATGCCTGCGGGGAGGGAGCTGCTGCCAGTCTGTCAAATAAAGAGTTACATGCACTCTACAGTGTGCTTAGCTCTGTTTTTTTAAGGGTCCCCAACATTTTGGAAGCATAGTGAGAAGAAACGTCATTCGTGGCATCAGGCGGCCATTGATGGATAAAGGTGTCTATGGGAGGACAGGTACTTTCACATTTTATCCATTTCCAAATCCTCTAGAAGCTTATCTAAGAACTTCTCATTAACTGTGCTTCAAGATCTGCTAACTTGGAATTTCCCCAAATGGACTTGGAGCCTGTGCTTTACCTCCTTGGATCTTCTTGGCCCTGTCTTAGGCTGCAGGAACATTTTGCTCCCACAGCTGTTGGAAGCAGCCCCTTGATGTAGTCAGAGACAGTTGCTCAGCATCTTAACGCCAAGACCAAAAGGGGTGAAAAAAAAATGGGAGTTACGGAAAGTGAGTGACTGCCTCATTTGGTAGGAATCCCTTCTGGAAAGGGGGCTGCAGAGTGTTGTGACAGGCAGTAAGTCACGTGTTAAGAATGTTTACCATGGAATTCCAGCAAAAGAAACGGCTCCAGAACCTTCCTGGGTAATACAAATGGAGTCTGCCCAGAGGCCTCAAAGGGGAGTCCTGGAAAACCTTAGCCTTGTGAGGGAGGCCATCACCTCCCGTGTCGGTGTCTGCTGAAGCTGCAACAGCGCTTGAGCTATCCAAACTGCCGGGTGGTGTTTATAAAAGAATCATCTGGTTCTTAAGTCAGCTCGACTTAAAAGGCTAGTCATGGGATATATGAAGAGGGGCAAAGCAAGGTACTGTTTATTGAGCTAGGAATTACTATTTCCGTTTTATGGATGGTTAGACCGATTAATGCATTTTTCCTAAATTCACGGAGTTTGTAAGTTCCAGCGTCTGGGTTCAAACCCAATTGGGTTTGACTCTAAATCCTGCGCGGCTGCCTTTTTTGAGAGCAGGGTATGCATTCTACATATTTTTCTTACTCCAGTTGCAGTATTCACTATCCTGGGTATGTCGAATCCTGGAATACCATGGGCACCTTTAGCCATCCCGTGGTCTAATCTTCTCACTGTACAGATGGGAATGGCCCAGAGCGGGAAGGGCCTTGTTCAGACTCACATAAAGGCCATGGCTGGAATAGAGGTTGGCTGCCCCTCAGTTCAAAATGCTGCCTGCCCTAGAGATTCTTATACTGAGTGAAGTAAGTCAGACAGAGAAAGAGAAATATCGCATGTTATCCCTTACATGGGGCATCTAAAAAGAAATGATACAAATGAACTTATTTTCAAAACAGAAACAGACTCACAGACTTAGAGAACGAGCTTATTGTTACCAGGGGGGAATGATGGGGGAAAGGATTAGTCAGGGAGTTTGGGATCGGCATGTATACACTGCTGTATTTAAAATGGATAACCTACACAGGGAACTCTGCTCAATATTATGTGGCAGCCTGGATGGGAGGGGAGTTTGCGGGGAGAATGGATACATGTATATGTATGGCTGAGTCCCTTTGCTGTGCACCCGAAACTATCACAACATTGTTGATCGGCTATGCTCCAATATAAAATAAAAAGTTTAAAAAAATGCCTGCTGACCAGGTGCGTCACTCTGAATGGTTACTTAATATATTTTGTTGATTGATTTAAATGTAATTTATGGCAACACCATCTCTCCTTCTTCTAGACGAGTCATTGCTAAATCCCAAGAGTCCACCTTTTGTCCCACTGCTTGGTTATTGGTATTTAGTGTGTAAAACCTTTCGCCTTCAGTCCAGTGAACAACGATGTTGTGTGAGACACCAGAGACAAAGATAAATCAGCCATGCCTCAGGAACTTCGGGAACTTACCAACATCTGGGAGAGCCAGACACGAGAACTTCTTATTCTAATACATTATATATTCATATGAGATGGACACCTGGAAGGTGTAGAGGCAGAGTTGAGGGGCACCTACCCGAGCCTCTGCTCCCAGGAGGGCCTTACTGGAGGATTAATGAATTAAACTGATTCACGATTTCACCCATTCACCGAATAATTATTGGGCACCTCTTCTGTGCCAGGCACTCTTCCAGATATTAGGGGATACAGCACTAAGAAAGGCAAAATATTCCTCTGTCTAGTGGAAGAGATGGAACACATAAATAAGTATTCAAAATAGAAGCAATGTGGGAGAATACAACAAAGGCAAAGGTCTAGAAAACGATATGGGTTTGGGATTTATTTTAAAAAGCGTGGCTAGGGAAGGCCTTTTCAGGGGGATGTCTTTTGATCCGAGAAGAAATGGAGAAGAACCTTGAAAATATGTTCGATAAGTGCTTTCCGGACAGAGGCAAAAACAGGGCCGATGTCTTGAGGCAGGCCCAGCTGGGTGTATTTGAATAACAGTGAAAACGAGTGTGAGTGGAGTGGCATTGGTGAGGGTTACTGCTGGAAGCGATGGGGATAGAGATGTAGGCAAGGACCAGGTCATGGGCTGTGTAGGTCATAGATATGTGGATGACAGTCAGATGGAGAAGGGCTTTTCCATCTTTTCCTTCCTGGGAGGCATCACTGACAATATCACAATATCAACACAAAGAAAGATAAGAGCTAACAGCAAATGAATCATTCTGATTGCCCATCTTGAGATGTTCCTACAGATCATGATTAATGCATTCCTG
>NW_006775143.1:3858089-3861516 GCF_000442215.2 Lipotes vexillifer | reverse complement strand
ATGATTAATGCATTCCTGCCCATAAGGCCAGATTCCATCAGAACATCTCTCTGGAAAATGTAGCACTCAGAACTGCTGCCTCAGGCACTCCCACCCACCTCACCATGCATCCTGCATTCATCATCTCTCTCTGGTTCTTTGTCATGTTCTTAACATCCCTTGAAGGATATGGTGCAACTCCAAGTAAAGCTCTCTCCATAAATATTTAGACTGAATAGAAGATGTGCCAAAGATGCAAAGAATCTGTCCAGAAGGAGAAGAGACCTTTCTCTTTGTTGTCTCTTCAGGCTTGTAATTTAATTCATGGATACGTGTCTTTGAATAATACATAAGCATCAATTTACCTAAAAGAGTCGCACAGAAACCTTAGCTTCTCATCCTTCTGCTGTGCCCTGCATGGCATTTTCTTCTCATCCAGGCATATACATTCCTCTGTTTTACCTTCATCACTTTCTTCTCTGTTCCCATGTTTCTGATCATATCCTGTATGTCCGGCTCTGTTAAACGTGTCCTTACAGAGTCTGTATTCACTACCTCCCCTCTTCTCAGGGTCATTTGCCAATTCGTTTCGTTCGGGCTTCTCCCTCTGACCCCACTTCCCTGAGTCTGTTCCCACTGAGGTCAAGCCAGTCTTCATATTACTAAACCCAGTGGCCATCTTTCTAGTTCTTATTTTACTAGAACTCATCACAGACGTGGATAGTGTTAATTGGTCCTTGCTGAGGCTCACATCTCTTTCGGCATCTGTTTGCACCACTCTTTTGCTTGGATGACTCTGACTGTTCCTTCTCCGTCTCTTAAATCTTTGGCTTCCCGTGGGTTGTATCTTCACCATCTTCTTTCTCTAACTCTCAACTATGCCTGGGTTTCAGCTCTAATAGCTTCCAACCCTCTGTGCCCTGCCCAGACCTAATAGCTGGCTCCCATCTGTGGGCTTGGAATGCTACATCTCAGCCAACCCGCATTCTCAGCTGATGAATGGGTTTTAAAGTAACCCCTGATGTACCTTCATATTTGTATTCCAGGGCTGAGAACCTTCCACCTCCTGTTAGCTTGCTGAGTAAATGCGTTCCCCTCTCGGGGCTTCAGTTGCCTTAAGTGTAGAGTGAGTGAGTTGGACCCCTCCACATCTCCTTCAGCTTTAGATGGGCGTGATGTGTGGCCATAAAGGAACATAAATAACTATTGTGGTTTTAAGGAGCCCAAGAAATGATACCCCTTCCTTCTCCCCAAATTCAGGACCAACAGTATAACTGAAATTAGAGCCATATTTAATCAAGAGAATCCAGATGTCAGCTTCATCAGATAAAAGTAGACCCATCTACTTGTTCCTCTTTACCTGTATCCAAATCCTCCTAGCAGATATTTCCTAAGAAGGCAGAGACCACGCTCTCCTAGTAATTGCATGATGAAGATTATTCCTCTCGAATGTTTGATGATGACACATTTTGATTTGATTTAGCTTTTTCAACCTTGGGAGAAATTCTAAAGCTGGAGGAATGTTTAAACTCCTTCCAGCTGCCTCTTTAGCATAAAGAGCTCTTCTCTAGACCTGGGGGTGAGAGGGACTCTTACCTTCTCCTTTAATCAAATCAATTCAGGCTGAAAAGAAGGCCAAGTTGACAGCCAGCATTTCACCAGCCTTCTACTTCTCTTAAGTATCCATGATTTTTTTCTGCTTTACTGAATGAGATGAGTTACTGGATTTTAAGGGCTCTCGATCAACAAGCACCAAATGAACTTGTATCATGCAAAAACAGAAGGTACTCAAAGCTGAACAGAGAAAGGTAAGTGGATACAAACCTTTTCGTTGTCTTTCGCAGATGAGGAAAGAGGGTCAGAAAGGGGATGTGACATACTGAAGGTCACCCAACTGAAAACACAGCCAAGGTGCCCCATAATCCTCATCTTGGAACTGCTAGTACATCGACTTTTGCCAGCATGCCGTGTAGCAGGAGATACTAAGCTCCTCGATGTTTCCTTGATGCAGACTGCCAACTGTTTAAATCAGTAGCACAAGTGTAAAGTCTAGGGCAATATCTAATTCAACATTGCTTATAATTTCAAAGAAAGGAATTATAAGAATCTCCTCCTGCTCTGTCTGTTATACTGTTTCATTTTAGGCCAACACACTGAAAATTATGAAACTTTATTTTTAATCAGAAGAGTAGTATAACTATTCTTAAGAATTATACTGGTATTCTTACGAATGATCAAGTCTTATAGTTAATGTAATGAAGCACAATTATAGTAACATTACTTCCCTTTATTTTTGTCAGTAAATCAATAAGCACTCCGTGAATGAGAATCGCTGAAGATGTAATAGTTGGTGTTGGGGGCACTCATCCCTCACTCCATGTGGAGAGCTGTCTGCCTGGGGTCCCTGGAGACTCTGGATGTCCTCCCCGCTCCCTGCTGCCCGCCAGCAGGGGAACAGTGACTTGATCAGGTTGCTGAGTTTGGGAGAATTTGTTGAGGATACTTAGCTTAGGTTAGTGGTTCTCAATGAGGTCCCAGGACCAGCGACATCAATATCATTAAGGAAGATGTTAGATGTGCAGATTCTCAGGCCACAGCCGAGGCTACTGAATCAGAAACTCCTGGGATGGGCTCACCCTTCTGTGTGTTAAGCTCACTAGGTGGTTGTGATGTCCACTTAAGTTTGAGAGCCACTGGTTAGCTGATTTCTCCTTTCCCTCTTTGGATATCTCTGCCTGCAGGGGGGGCAATGTTCTGGTCTGCTCTCTGCCATGTGGTTAAAAGCAATTGGCCGCATGGGGCTGCAGAGGATACATAGTCACGCAGAGCTGCCCTTGACTGGATGCACCCATATGCGACTTTCAGGTGCAGCATTAGGAAGCCCATGATTTCACAGACCTAACCTATGTTCTCAAACCAAACTTTTATCTGATGAATCTGACATTTGGATTCCCTTGTTTAAATATGACTCTAATTCAATTGTGCAGTTGGTTCTGAATTTGGGGAGAGGAATGGGGTGTCATTTACTGGACCCCTTGAAACCACAACAAGAGTCAGTTGTTTATGTTTCTTTATGGCCGCATGTCACGTCCATCTAAAGCTGAAAGAGATTTGGAGCGGTCCAACTCACTCACTTTATACTTAAGGTAACTGAAGCCCAGAGAGGGAAAGGCATTTACCCAAGGTCACTTAGTAAGTTAGCTGGAGGTAGCAGGCTCCCAGCCCTGGGCTCAGACCCACACATCTAAGCCAACACAACCACGAAGCACCTTAACCAGTTCCAAGTTGAGACAGAAGAAATTCATGTCTGGAGAAGTTCATCTCACCACGTTGAAGATTTCCTAATTTACACTTCAGCATGGGAATCATGGATGCGTCTGTATCTACCTGATTTCCATGGGCCCCTGGTGAATATGGCCTCTCTGGATGTCACGTCCTTGCATTCCTG
>NW_006775143.1:3841690-3857892 GCF_000442215.2 Lipotes vexillifer | reverse complement strand
TCTTTCCCTTTTAGTCATTGTCGTTTCCAGTCTGCAGTCTAATTATTTCTCCAAACTGGGTTACTCGGTCCCCTGCCAGAGACATTTCCTATGAGTTAACAAGTCTGGCTTTCAGAGTTGTGTTTTGGCCAGTCTAATTTTTATTGATATTATACTTTTCACTTCTCTGCTTCCTTTCCTTGGTTGTCTACTCTCATGCAATTTTCATGTTCAAAAGGTTCACAGAAGCTCCTGGCTTTGGTGCTGGAGACCAGCCAATTTAGTTTACCTCTATCTTTGTAGCTTGATAGTGTGCCAGCTAAAATTTACTGAGCAATTACTATGTGCCAGACAACGTGCTAAACATTTTATATGTGTTAGTTTAATTGACCTTCAGTGCAACCTGTGAGGTAGGTGGTGTTATAATGCCCACTTTTTAGATGAGAAACTAAGCTACAGTGAGGTTATTATACTTTTTCAAGGTCACACAGCTATTAAGTGGTGGACCCAACATTTGAGCCTGGGTTATCCAAGTCCGCAGGTTGTGCTTTAGCCCTGATTATACCGTGATCTCCGTGCACAAGGATCTGGAAGATGTCTTTACACTCCAACCCCACTTTTTGAGGTGTCACTCTTTTCTTTGATCTGCTTTGGTAGGGGTTTGAGCCTAGGGCTTGAGTTTCCAAGACAGTTTCACACCATGAGATGTGATGGTTTTCTGGGATGACCCAGTTGGGGGAGGGTTTGCTGGGCTAGAGAGCAGTGTAATTGACGGCCTTTGCAGAAGTCAAACAGGGGGCACATTTAGTCCAAGTCCCATATGCCAAGAAGAACTGGAGTTAGATGATTCTTGGGGAAATATTCAGGAATTCACCAGTAGGGTACCACAACTAAGACCCATCCTCACGGACATCTTTAGGTCTGAATATATCCAGATAAAATGTGCAATCCAGAGAGAAAGGATTAGTTGGGGACACCTAGCAGATATCAAAGATCTGAGCAGGATTGTCATTAGGAAGAAGTGTAATACAACTAGCTTTTCTTCATAGAAAATTCACGTGGCAAATGTATCCACTTAGAAATGAGCTTGTTTGACTGATCCAGGCAGAATAGATTAGGGTTTGTGCTTTGCTATACAAACTAGACTTTAGAAGGACTATGTGACCAAGCCGAGTCTTGAAAGGTCAGTAGGAGTTAAACAATGAAGGCAAATGGCAAATGTAGGTGTTCCAAAAACAAACAGCCCATTTCCTTTATCAGTTAGGATGTATTTGGTTGCTAGTGACAGAAAACCTAACAATGGGAAAAACAACTTGGAATTTATTTTCTCACCTATCAGGAAGTCTGGCCTTAACAATGTCAAGGCTGGTGTCTACTTTTTAAATTTTGTTTGTTTGTTTGTTTGTTTTCCCATAACCATGTTGGCAGTCACAGCTCCAGGCATCTCATTCACCTTCAGATCAGCAAGAAGAGAGATGGGTGGCATTATCTACACTCAATCCTTTTATCAGAAAAGCAAAAGTTTTCCTAGACTACCCAGAAAATTTCCTCTCATATTACATTGCCTAGAACCACGTTACATGACCATTCTTGGTAGCTTTTCCAGCTACTAAAGAGGAGATGAGTGAGGGAGAATGCCACCAGGGATGCATGGTAGTTTAGCTAACTGACAATATTTGCCGCATCATCCCTGCTCTCCTGGGAGCCTTATGAAGGCAACATTGGTATTTACATTATTTTTCCCAATTGTACAGCACAGTGTTATACCCAAAGAAGGGTTAACCAAAACATCAATTGCAGGGATAAATAAATTCAGTTTATTTCAATAAGCATTTATTAA
Source organism: Lipotes vexillifer (assembly GCF_000442215.2). Taxonomy (NCBI): domain Eukaryota; kingdom Metazoa; phylum Chordata; class Mammalia; order Artiodactyla; family Lipotidae; genus Lipotes; species Lipotes vexillifer. The sequence goes on along the minus strand of NW_006775143.1, from coordinate 3,856,073 downwards.
GTGGGGTCCATATGTTAGGAATTCTATAGGTACAGATCAAGACTTAGAACCTGGGGACTGGTGGACAGATACGCACATGTGAGGATATAGGAACACACAGGGGGCTGTTTCAGGGAACCCGGAAAGGAAGCACATGGCCCATGTTAGTGAGTTGGAAAAGAAAGGCAAAAAGGGAGTCAGAGATAGGATAGCTTAGGTTATGCTCAGGTAACAAATGACCCCCTCAATCTCAGTGTGCAACCACAGAGTTTACCTCTCCATTATGCTAGATGGCCACCATTCTCAGCTGTGATTTTGATCCACCTCAGCTGCAGCCTGGGACCCAAACCAAGTGAGCAGCCTCTATCTGGAGCATTAACAGCAGGAACAGAGGACGGGGCAACCCCCCACTGGCTCTTAGAAGCTTCTTCTCAGAAGTGACACATGTCAGTTCTGCTCATACAGAAGCAAGTCACATGTCTCTGCCAAAATTAACAGTGTAAGGTTGTATGATCCTCCGCTGAGAAGGACAAGACGGATGCACAGTGATGTTGTCAGCCCCCTGCGGATGCACAGTGATGTTGTCAGCCACAGGGGGCCAGGGCAGGGCCTAACCAGGTGCCTTCTGGGCCTTCTGGTCTACCTCTCCCAACTTCTCCTCTTCCTAGTGGCTAGTCATCAAGCTTGCTTAGTGGGAGAGAGTTTGGGCTGAGCTGAGTGGCCAGGAGTGAGCTGAGGGAGCCAGGAGGCTGTCTTCATCTCTACCTGGTCCAGAAAGGGAGACTGAGAGAAAAAGCCTATATCCAGAGCCAAGGAGATCCTGGCAGGATGTGGCTCTTCAGGAGGTAGAAAGATTTCACCATCGCTGTCTTTCCTGTTGCTGCTTGGAGGGGAGTTCTCCCAGGATATAGAAGCTGGTGGCCCAGACTCCTGAGGAATTTTTGTTGGCTGCCACCACCGGCTCAGCAAGTGCCAGTCATGAGGATGGACCGGTGGCCTGCGTGGGGCTTGGTGTCTGCAGAGGCCAGGGGAAGTGAGCCAGGCATGGGGACAGTGACCAGACCTTTACTTGTCAGTGGGGATAAGCATGCACAAATACGGATTTAGCACACAAAGAGCCAGGTTAAGATTCAGCTCTGGGGGAGAGACTGTCTTAGGTTTTTTGCCTCCTTAAGGTGTTTCAAGCTCCCTTGCCTTCCCTCTGCCTCTCAGCTGCATTTGTGTACCTTGCATTCAAATCCTCCTTTAAAAACATGTCTAGACAATACATTTTAAGATCAGTTGTTATTAGGACACTCACAAACTCAGAGTCCTGCCCGTAGGTGCCAAGAATTGTGACCTTGGACTCCAGCATGGAGGTACATAAAATACGTAGCTAAGACCACATGAAATTTAGTTTCATTCCTAGCTCTGGAATTTTCTTGGACCATCAAGTGCTCATTAACTTCTCCAAGCCTCAGTTTTCCCATCTGTAAAAGAAAGATGCTGATTACAGCTCTCCTGCTTACCTCAAAGAACTATTTGGGGAATCTAGCGAAAGCCTGCATGTATTGGATACCTACTGGATCGCAGACTTATCCGGGTTTAAGTGGGAACACATTGTCATTTATAATATTTTTGTAAGTGTAAGGAATTTTTATTGTCGTAGTTACTGTATTTGAGAAAATTGTAGTTGCACACACAAAAGGTACATAATTAAGGAATATACACCGTTAATTCTGGCATCAGAATCTCTACTTAAGCCTTCAGAATATTCTGAACAATCTCCAGTTGTCCAATTTGGAACGTGAACCTTCTGGCACAGAAACTGCCTTAACTTAGGTCGTCAACATTTCCCACTTGGCTTATGACAGTAGCCTCTTGTCTCTCTGCTCCCAACTGCTCCAATCCTTTCTAGGTACAGCAGACAAATCTAAAGACATTTCACTCCTGCTGAGAACATTCTCATGGTTTTCGTCTCTTCTAAGACGTCCACATTCTTAGATTCTCTTTCCATATTTTTACAAACCTAGCCTCTGTCCATCTCTGCAGGGTCACCTCTTGACACACCTGTTCCTGCCCCAGCAGTGTTGTCCTGTGCCTTCCCGCACATAGACCCATGACCGTGCGTGCAGCTTCTCTGAGATACTCAAACCCTTGAAAGAGGTCTCAGCACCTTGAGCCTTTGCACCATCTTTGTTCTCATAAATTACGACTTAGGTCCAGCTAAAATGTGTCTTCCAGATCTCAACTTGAAAGTCAACTTCCGGGATTCCCTGGTGGCGGTGGTTAAGACAGCACCTTGAGCCTTTGCACCATCTTTGTTCTCATAAATTACGACTTAGGTCCAGCTAAAATGTGTCTTCCAGATCTCAACTTGAAAGTCAACTTCCGGGATTCCCTGGTGGCGCAGTGGTTAAGAATCTGCCTGCCAAGGCAGGGGACATGGGTTTGAGCCCTGGTCCGGGAAGATCCCACATGCCGCGGAGCAACTAAGCCTGCGTGCCACAACTACTGAGCCTGTGCTCTAGAGCCCGCGAGCCACAACTCTTGAACCCGTGCGCCACAACTACTGAAGCACACACACCAAAGCCTGTGCTCTGCAACAAGAGAAGCCACAGCAATGAGAAGCCCACGCACCACAACGAAGAGTAGCCCCCGCTCACCTCAACTAGGGAAAGCCTGCACACAACAACGAAGACCCAAGGCAGCCAAAAATTAATTAATTAATTATAAAAAAGGAAAATCGACTTCCTCTGGGGAGCCTTGGCATGACGTTTGTCTTTTCCTTCTTCCTTCATAGTTGCCTCACAACTGACAGCTAACGATTGGACTCACTGTTATGCATTGTGTTTCCTTTACAGGCTGATATTGACTTTGAGTTCTTTGAAGACAGGGACGAAATCTCATTTATTTTCTCTTTTCCTCACTTCTTGCCTTCCTTAAGTAGTGCACGAGTTCCTACTTTGGGTCAGACACTGTGTTCTGAAGATTCTCACATCTTTAAGCCTAATATGGTGCCAGACAACAAAGCAAGCAAGCAATAAATATGAGTGATGGAATGAACCCACCAATTAATCAAAGGTTCGGTTCAAACAGGCTCAGCCCTTTCTCCCATCTAAAGCCATGTGGCGGTTCAGAAAGATCAACAGCTTTTCTGACCTTTGCTTTTCCTTCATATTGTTACTCATTTTCTGGTTTCAGCCTTTGACAGACAGAAATAGACTGCCGCATTTTTCTGGGATAGATCATCTAATTGGTGAATCACGCAGGCCCTTAATCTTAATCTAGCTTTTTGTTATTTTGTTTTATAGCTTGTTCTCCTGTGTAGTGGAAAAAGCATGGGCATAGAGCCCGAGGGGCTCGGGTGCTCCTGCTCGTGGCTGTGTCTTCTGGACCAGTCATTTACCCTCACCGAGCATCATTGTCCTTATGTATAAAAAGGAAATGCTAATACGTGGTCCTGTGAGGAACAATTTAGAAGATGTATATTAAGTACCTGACACAGTGCTTGGTAAAGAATGGATTCTCCTGGGACTGCCCTGGTGGCACAGTGGTTAAGAATCCACCTGCTGATGCGGGGGACACGTGTTCGATCCCCGGTCCAGGAAGATCCCACATGCCGTGGAGCAACTAAGGCCGTGCGCCACAACTACTGAGCCCGCGTGCCACAACTACTGAAGCCCACATGCCTAAAGCCCCGTGCTTCGCAACAAAGAGAAGCCACCGCAGCGAAAAGCCCGCACACCGCCACGAAGAGTAGCCCCTGCTCGCCGCAACTAGAGAAAAGCCCACACGCGGCAACAAAGACCCAACACAGTCAAAAAACAAATAAATAAATAAATTTATTAAAAAAAAGAATGGACTCTCCCAAAATGTGCCTGTGTTCTTCACCCAACACCCACCCTGCCAGGGGAAGACTCTAAAGAGACAGAAGGGGGATTAAAAATAAAAGTTAATGGATATTATCTACTGAGAAGGTGGGGAGCTGGAACCACTGGCTCAGGAAAAATGTCATATTACTCTCAGAATTGTTGGGCAAATTATTAAGCCTCATTGCTTTCATGTATAAAATTGAGATATTTTGATTTCTGTGAGGGTGTCACGATTACTAAATGAGAGAATGAATGCAAGGTCCTTCCCCGAGGCGCTGTCACATAGGGAAGGCTCAGTCAATTTTGGTGAGATAATATTGTATTACCCACCTTCATTCCATCAATTTGGACAGCTAAGCTGTGCTTTAACTCTGAGATTCTTTAACTCTGACAGCTGGCCCAGACTGGCATAGATCTTAGGGGCAGTGACAGAGTCCAGATGCCCTCCTGGGCATGACCTGCAAATTCTATACTCGGACAGAATGTGGTGAGACAAGAACCAGACCACGCATCACTTTATTCTCAAGCCAACTGCAGAGCCCAAACGTGTTTTCTGACACCTCTGAACCTTCCTGGGTATGGGCTTTCTGTGCCGGGTGCTGGGACATGTGGGGATTTTGTTGTTCTCCCTCTCTTCTGGGTCTTAACTGAAAAGCTAAATCACTAGCAACAGAAAAATCGTGGTGTCAGCATTGTTGAGACTTACCATGAATTCCAATTACACATTATTTCCAGTTACAAAAAGAGTGGAGGTGTTGGGCCCTGTTGCCTAACCACGGTGTTCAGAACACCCTTTTACCAGAATGCATTTCTCAACATGGCACGGTGACCAGTGACCTGCGGTGCAACCTTGCGTAAGTCTATAACTCTGTGTGATCTTGATGTTCACCGCTGTGGGGAGGGGTGGAGACAATATACGAGGCAGCTCAAGGTCATGATTAGAGCTCAGGTTCTGACAGGGGGCAGAATCAGGCTTAGAGTGCAGCTCTACACAGACCAGTGTGTGACATCAGGAGCATTACTTGATCTCTTAGAACCTCAGTTTTCCCTCCTATTAAATGGGCATCCCAGTCTTTAATGGGAGGATTAAATGAGTTAATGTATGTAAATGCTTTAGCCGACTGCCTGGTGCATACTAAGGAATCAGCTCACTTCTGCTTCCATTATTAATAGCAACAGTTACTCACTGAGAACCTACCATGTTCAGTAACATCTGCATGATTATCACATTCAGTCCTCACAACAGCTCTGCAAATGGGATATTACCATAATGTTGAATGTGAGAAAAATGAGGCTTAGAGAGTTCAAGTAACTCACCCAGAGTCACCGGGGGTAAGTGGCAGAGCTGTAATTTAAACTGAGGCCTCTTTGATGCCAGCACCTATGATGATCTTTCTAGTGGTAGAAAGATATTGACCAGATGACACTTGACTTTTCCTGACAAACACAGACAGTGAATGACTAATCAAATGGAACAAATTCATTTCAGACAAAACAGATATTTTTAGAAGACCTAGTAATGTGCCTAGTGGTGTAAGAGATGAAGAAAAGTAGACGTCCTGATCCTTGGTCGCAGTTTATTGTTTATTTGAGGATGAAAGACAGGAAGATTGATGGGAGTATAAAATACAGCATGAGTGCTCTGGACCCCAGGGGATCCTAGGATCACAGACAGTGTCTTAAAAGTTTGGGCTGCTATAACAAGAATTCTATAGACTGTGTGGTTTAAACAACAAACTATTATTTCTCACAGCTCTGGAGCCTGGGAAGCCCAAGATGGAAGAGCTGGCAGATTTCATGTCTGGTGAAAACCCACTTACCAGTTCATAGATAGCCACCTTCTCTCTGTATCCTCACATAGTGGAAGGGGCAAGAGAACTCTCTGGGGTCTCTTTTATAAAGACACTAATCTCATTCATGAGGGCTCCACCCTCATGACCCAATCACCTCCCATATAGGCCCCCCTCCCAATAACCATCACATTGGAGGTTAAGATTTTTTTTTTTTTTTTTTTTTTTTTTTGCGGTATGCGGGCCTCTCACTGTTGTGGCCTCTCCCGTTGCGGAGCACAGGCTCCGGACGCGCAGGCTCAGCAGTCATGGCTCACGGGCCCAGCCGCTCCGCGGCATGTGGGATCTTCCTGGACCGGGGCATGAACCCGTGTCCCCTGCATCAGCAGGCGGACTTTCAACCACTGCGCCACCAGGGAAGCCCGGAGGTTAAGATTCTAACCTATGAATTTTGAGGGGGACACAAACATAACAGACAGTGATTCCTGGGTCACGTGGTCAAAGTAGCTTCCAAGAAGGGCTGAGGAGCTTGTTGGAGATTCTGGCAGAGTCACAGGAGCTGCCGTAGGGGAAGGAAGGTCGCCCAATCCTTGGTAGTGCGGAGCTGCTGTAAACCCCGGGAGTCAGCTCAGGTGGCCCTTCTGTGAGAGGTCTTCCCTGATGCCCAGGTCCATGCTGCCTGCATCCCTCCTTTCCGCACTCACTGCTTTGTCATTGGAGCTTTACGTGACTGCTGCTTTGCTAGCTGTGAGCTCCTTGAGAGGCAGGCTGGATCTTTCTTCTTTGCCATATGCTCTCTCCATAGCACACTGCCTGGTACATAGCAAATGCAAGAATCTTATTCCCACAGACTTGTAGTGAGGAATGAACATCTGCCTTGCTGGCTGGATTGCCCTGATCCAGTCTGGTGACGTTGCGAGCTGGTTCCCTGTCAGCTTTCTGGCAGAGGGATAACAAGCGCTGGGTCTCAGAGGAAAGACGCATTGGACAAGTCCTGAGCTTTCCCGCCAGCTCCGTGTAGTGGTGAGTTTCTCCTGCTCCTGCAGCCACAGGTCTCGGGATATACTGTGAGCATTGTCCCCACCTTGCCATGCTTCCTACGTGATGTTTCCCCGGGCAACCAGACAGCTCCTTGTGATATTCTCATCCTGCAGCCTCTCTGGGGCTATCAGAGATACTGACTTCAGTGTGGTTCAGAACTACCAGGTAGAAATATAAGCCAAAGTTAACGTCTGTCCTTCAGTTTTCAGGATGTACTGTTTTCTTTTGCTCACAGACTCTTTTTCCTTCTCCTCTTCTCCTTTGATAACTCCTACTGCCCTTTTGAGCTCAACATACATCTTCCATTGGGAAGCCTTTGTACCCTTAGGTATCCCCTCTTTGGGCCTCTCTCGTCTTAGCCGTCATCATGCTACAGATTAATTGTTCAATTATCTTTCTGTATTGTCAGTCATCTTTAGCTTTAATTAGTTTATCAGATGAGTTTATCATCTATAGGACTTTGGAGACTTAAGAGAAACCTTTCACAGGACTGACAGCTTTTAATGGAGGGCAGTAGGAAGTAGAAAGGAAATGTGCCCCAATGGGGGTCTCTGAACCTGATAGCATTAGACAACTTTCTGAGTAAGACGCAGGAGGAGAGGCTGGAGAGAAGGAATGTAGCAATGAAAAACTTGGCTCACTTGAAAATTTGTCCATGCCCCAGTCCTGAAATCAAATACGATCTCATCAAAGCTTTCTCCCTTGATCACAGCCATATATTCATGTGTGTGCGTGTGTGAATGCGTGCATGTGTGTGTGTGTGTGTGTGTGTGTGTGTGTGCTTTTCAGACTACAAAGCGCTGTCACACAGTGTTTCAGCAGCTTTGTGTATTAACAATAGCGTTCCTCTCATTTGTTAATAAGGACTCTAGGATTTAAGGAGTGACCTGCCCAAGTTCGGCAGCAAGGTCACATGCCCCTGGCCTTCTGACTTCCATGGCAGCTGGCCTATTCCCTTTTCGTGCCTTGAAGCCGAAAGGTCTTCAGACACCTACGAGATAGATATTTGCCTCCATTTCTTTCCTCAAAGAATTCAATGCACCTTATTGTCTTGAATTTTACCAAGAAGGTTTACAATGATAATCCACAGTAGTGGCATATGGTATTCTTTACCATGAAATAAGATGGCAAAAACCCATCCTGAGAAAATGTAATTAAAATTAGGATATCAATAAACAAAACGAAGAGACAAACTGTGGACTGGGAGGAAATATTTGAAAATGAGGCTACCGACAAGGAATTCATTTCCAAAATATACAAAGAGCTCATACAGCTTAATACCAATAAAAACCCAAACAGCCCAATCAAAAAATGGTCAGAAGATCTAAATAGACATTTTTCAAAGAAGACATACAGATGACCAACAAGCACATGAAAAGATGCTCAGTATCACTAATTATTAGAGAAATGCAAATCAAAACTACAATGAGGGGCTTCCCTGGTGGCGCAGCGGTTGAGAGTCCGCCTGCCGATGCAGGGGACACGGGTTCGTGCTGCGGTCCGGGAAGATCCCACGTGCCACGGAGCGGCTGGGCCCGTGAGCCATGGCCGCTGAGCCTGCGCGTCCGGAGCCTGTGGTCCGCAACGGGAGAGGCCACAACAGTGAGAGGCCCGCGTACCACAAAAAAAACCAAAAAAACCTGAAATGAGGTATCACCTCACACCAGTCAGAATGGCCATCATTTAAAAGTCTACAAATAATAAATTCTGGAGGGGTTGTGGAGAAAAGGGAACCTCCTACACTGTTGGTAAACTGGTGCAGCCACTATGGAGAACTGTATGGAGGTTCCTTTAAAAACTAAAAATAGAACTACCATATGATCTAGCAATCTCATTCCTGGGCATATTTCCAGAAAAGATGAAAACTCTAATTCAAAAAGATACATGCACCCCACAGCACTATTTACAATAGCCAAGACATGGAAGCAACCTAAATGTCCATCTACAGAGGAATGGATAAAGAAGATGTGGTATATACAACCTATACAATGGAATACTATTCAGCCATAAAAAAAGAATGAAATAAGGCCGTTTGAAGCAACATGGATGGACCTAGAAATTATCATATTAAGTGAAGTAAGTCAGACAAAGACAAATCTCATATGCTATCACTTATATGTGGAATCTAAAATATAATACAAATAATCTTATTTGCAAAAGAGAAATAGACTCAGACAAATTTATGGTTACCAAAGGAGATAGCAGAGGGTGGGAGGGAGAGATATATTAGGAGTTTGAGATGAGCATATACAAACTACTATATATAAAATATTGGGTTGGCCAAAAAGTCGTTTGGGCTTTTCTGTAAGATGTTATGAATGAAAAATTAGGCCAACCCAATAGATAATCAACAAGGCCAACCCAGTAGATAAACAACAAGGACCTACTGTATAGCACAGGGAACTGTATTCAATAACTTGTAATAATCTATAATGGAAAAGACTTTGAAAAAGAAGATATGTGTGTGTGTGTGTGTGTGTGTGTGTGTGTGTGTGTGTGTATAACTGAATCACTTTGCTGTACACCTGAAACTAACACAATATTGTAAATTAACTATACTTCGGCTTTAACAATGGTTTAAAAAAAGTAGGAAATCAAGACCAAGGGAAGAGAAAATACAAATAGCAAACCCCATGTATCCCCAGGATTGGAATGCTTGAGCTTCGCTGGGGGCTTTGGATTTCTCAGCACCCAAGAAATATCTGTCTACCCAAGTGAGATAGATTTAGTCATTTGTTCTTAGGAACATAACAGTTCCTGAGCCAAAGAAATCTTTTGCAAGCCTTTAGGTATCAGAGAATTCTTTTCAAGAAGCTTTATCATTTATTCAACAATTACTTATTTACTAGATACTATGTACCAGGCACTGTGCTAAGACACACGTTGCAGAGGGTGAAAAAATATTGTCCTTGTTCCTGTAAAGATTAGTCAATGATTAATAATGTCCTTCCTGCCTCAGTTTGCTGGGCAGCAGGAGACATCTAGGAAGAATATCTACACTCAAAACCCAGATGTGTGCCCCACACAGCCATTGTAGCTCACATCTGGGAGTTTTCAGTAAGCAATAAAAAATAAGCTATTTTTGGTTCTTATGATTTTTTGGTCCTAAGTGGGAGTTTGGTCCTACAGTTGCAGCGGTGAGAAGCCAGCTTGACAGCTTCTGGCACAGCAAAGTGCAAGTACTGCAGGCAGATTTTTTTTCCCTGAGTAAGTGGGCCTTTCTCTGAGGGCAGATGCTGGCGCTTCTTGATGACTCACTTCTGAGGGGCTCAAGCCCTGTCAGGGGTTTGAAGAAAGGAAGAGGCCTGGCGCCAGGCCCAGTGCTGGTGACATCCTGGCTTCTATGCCCGCCTTTTAGTAGTTGCCCCAGCGGGCACATCTGTGCCCGGAATTTGTCAGCTTGTGTCAAAAGACAATTAAGGTTTGTTGCCTGTATCTGACGTGATGACTTCATGGTTCTTTTAAGGCAGAATAACAGTTAGGATGGAGGAGGCGGGGGATTGGTGGAGTTAAAGGGACACATTACAAAGTTTGAGTTTCATACTGGATCAAATCTAGAATGTTTCTTATCTGGGAGACTGTAAAATCCAAAACATTAACCATGTCGGCAATAGGACCCAAGTTTCCTCCCATTGAGCTAATTTTAAAAGGAATGATGAGGGCTTCCCTGGTGGCGCAGTGGTTGAGAGTCCGCCTGCCGATGCAGGGGACACGGGTTCGAGCCCCGGTCCGGGAAGATCCCACATGCCGCGGAGCGGCTGGGCCCGTGAGCCTTGGCCGCTGAGCCTGCGCGTCTGGAGCCTGTGCTCTGCAATGGGAGAGGCCACAACAGTGAGAGACCCGCGTACCGAAAGAAAAAAAAAAAGCCTTTTCTATCGTGCCATGTCCATAGGCAGAAAACTTCAGTGACTCCTGTCACCTCAGGGCTGTAGGCCTTGGTCTCGCATTCAGGATCTGACTCCGAGGTCCCCTTCAAGTCTCTTTTTCCTCTGCTCCCCTCGTGAACCCTGCTCCGCACACTGTCTCTGGAATAGAGCTTATCCTCCTGCTTTTGGTTCTTCACACATTCTCTTCCTTCTGCTGAAGTGACCTGCCCCCAACCCCCCCTGGGAAGAATTCAACCCACCTTTCACTGATCAGCTGAAACCCAACCTCTTCCCCAAAGATCTCCTGTGCAGGGTGAAAAGACTCCCTCCCTCCTCTGAATTCCTATGTGTGTTTCTTGGAATTTGGCATATATCTTGACATGTTAGGCAATTCACCCACTGTCTTGCTTGCATCTTCAGCTGGGTCTGCATTCCAGAGAATAGGGACAATAAGGAGATAGGCCCACTGTGTCAGCTATACTTTCGAGGAGGCCCCTGGAGTGAAGGGCTCCTGCAGAGATTGCTTGTGGATTTTCCTGATCCCTTCAGCTGGTCTGAATCATCCCTCCTCCTCTGGGCCCTCTTGGCACTTTGCACATCCCTCTAGCGTAGCACCACTTTGCATTCGAGTTATTTCTTGACATGACCGGCTCCCCCGCTAGGCATGTCTTATTTATTATTGCAGCTCCAGTGCCTCTCCCAGGGCTTGGTGCTCAGTCAGCACTCAGGACATGGATGGATAGAAGAAAAGACAGAGACCCAGGTAGATAGGGAAGTTCCTGGCTATTGTAGGTATGTGTGGCAGGGAGGTCCTGCATGTATCTCTTAAGTGTAAGATAAGTTAGGTTGAGATAGCAATTGATTCCCAAATCTCATTGATTCTAAACAACAAATATTTGTTTCTCATTCAAACTCATGTCCACTGGGGGGCCAATCACAATTCTGCTTTATTCTCTCTTCATTCTGGAACCAAGACTGATGTCGGTCACTGGGATATGGCAGTCTACAACAGAAGAAAAGGAAAGATGGCGGAGGCACGTGATGGCTCTGGGGAGAAATGGCTCATATCATTTCAACTCACATCTTGTTGACCAAAGCAAGTCTTACAGCCCGCAGGAAGGATAATACTCTCATAGGGATGGGCCCAGTAGAGAGGGACAATGGGTATTTTGACAACATAATCTGCTACAGTGGGGTAATGCTCCAATGTGTGGTAATACATTACTGGGGTGATGCTCTGGGTCTCTGCACCCACACTCACTCTGACCCTGGGGTGGTGCCAGAGGGGCTCATCCACTTGGTGGGTTTGGAGCCAGGAACTGGACCCACAGAGCTTGGTATCTGCCCCAACCTTTCTTATTGGTCATGAATTGCCCATAGGGAGTGTGTTTCCTACCTTACCCTTTCAGGGATCGGGGGAGAGAGTCTCCGGTCCAGAGTTTCTATGACTTGGTAGGTAGGTCTGTCTAATCCTGAAGTCCCGTTTATTCATTGGTAGAAGCCACATTCTCTGATACCAGGTGTACCAGGTGTACAAAGGTGATGTTTTGGTCTTCCTGCTCCTTATTCCTCTGTCCTGTTTCTCAGTTGGTTTCTAACTTGGATGAGGAAGAGGGTGTAATTTTTTGAGACCCTTCTAGTGCCTCAATACCTGAGTTTGCAGAAATATCAGGTTCCAAAAATGATGTGATTATTCCCCGGAACGCGGGAACTCGAAGAGAGTTTCCAATGTTGCTGTTGTCAATATTGTTTCACTTAAAGAACTTCTCCAGGGGGGAAAGAAAGACTGATATTCTGAAACACAGTATCTAACATGCTGCTTCCTGCCCCAGGATCATCTTCTATAAAGGACTCTCTGTTCACCCTGGACCAACATGGTTCGTTTGCAATCAGAAATCAGAGCACTGTAGGATATGGCCATGGGGGGACATCTGTAGTGAACACTGTCCTTTTTCATTCAAAGCAGACCCTCTGGAAAAATCCTGAAACCTGACTATTTACACCTATTTTGGCCAATACACATGGCATCCAGAGGGTCCTTGTGAAGGGATGTGCTCAAAAGCAGAACACGTCTTTTCTTACTTAATAGGGTGTCTTGAAGAGGCCAGGCCTGGGATTCATACGTTTCTGGTGAGTGGAGTCAGTGATACCTCTCCCCACCGAGAGCATCTATTTGCATCTGCTGTTATACCTGGAGGGTGCCTCAGTTCTTAACCGGAGGAAAAGGGACACATCAGATGGGAGGTAGGGGGGGTGTTGGTGGGTGGGGAGAGAAAGGTGAGGTAAAGGTGAGAGGGGAGATGTCATGATTTGTTTCTACTCAGCCTGGCTGCATGAGGGAATGTGTGTAGGGGTGGATGTGGAGGGGTGATATCCTGTTTATGAAAAATTGTAAGACTCAGGGAAGAGGCAGTGCAGCTTTGGGAATAGGCACCAGATTTGGCAATTCGCTCAAAAGATTTCTCCTCCCGCTGGTTCCAGAACTCAGTGACAGTATTTGGCAAGGCTTGTGGACCACGAAGTTGACAAGAGGAGGGTCAGAGAGAGAAGCAGGGCTCTCACCAAGGGTGCCACGTGTCTGTGGCACTCATGAGTTTCCTCCTAAAACTGTCTGCTCATAGCGGATTTCAAAGAGAGGCTGGGTGAACTTGCTCCTCAGGCTACCTGAAGTATAGGAGAAAACAAAACAATAAAGACCAAGTTATTAAGAATTGATGATGGTGGTGGGGAGCAGTTAAGAATCATTATCATTTTTCCATTGATGAATGTATGACCTCAAATATATTCCCAGGATGTTAAACCCTGAGACACTGGGGCACATCTACAGGTACGCCCTCAATTTTGGGGTGAATGTTTTGCTTGTGATAGACCCTTCTGTATTAGTTTCTTATTGCCGATGTAACAAATTAGCACAAACTTAGTGGCTTAAAAAAACACACAGTTATTATCTTGTAGTTCTGGAGGTCAGAAGTCCAAAATCAGTCTTACAGAGCTAAAATCAAGGTGTCGGCTGGCTATGTTTCTTCTGAGGCCTCTAGAGGAAAGCTCATTATTTTTTTTTTTTTGGTATTTTCTACATTCTGGCAATCACCAACATTCCTCGGCTCATGGTCTTTCATTCATCATCAAAGCCAGCAGTGTAGCATCCTTCAGTCTCTTTCCCCTGACTCTGACACTCCTGCACCCTTTCATAAGGACCTTATGAAAATATCCTCATCTCAAGATCCTTAGCTTAATCGCGCATTCAAACTCCCTTTTGCCCTATATTCAGTGTACTATGTCCTTCAAATAGTTTTCATTGGCTTTGGTTCAACCTTATCAAGAGGACACAAATCCAGCCTTCATTAAGCACCTGCTGTATACCTTTTCTCTGCTAGAAACTTTTCATACTTTTTAAAGTGAATCCCCATTGTGACTGTAAGAGAGGTATTTATTATGTCCGTTCTATAAATGAGGAGATGAGGGTGGCATATGTTAAATTACCTGTTCCTTCTGTAAGAGATGGAGATAGGATTTGAGTACAAATTGGTCTGGCTTAAAAAGTCACTCTTGGGACTTTGCTGGTGGCACAGTGGTTGAGAATATGCCTGCCAATGCAGTGGACACGGGTTCAAGCCCTGGTCCGGGAAGATCCCACGTGCTGTGGATCAACTAAGCCCGTGTGCCACAACTACTGAGCCTGCGCTCTAGAGCCCGCAAGCCACAACTCCTGAGCCCGCGCGCCTAGAGCCCGTGCTTTGCAACAAGAGAAGCCACCGCAGTGAGAAAGCCCTTGCTCACCGCAACTAAAGAAAGCCCGCGCGCAGCAACAAAGACCCAATGAAGCCAAAAAAAAAAGTTGCCTTTTCCCTAC